>NC_057804.1:17049774-17272136 GCF_018294505.1 Triticum aestivum
GTGCGGTACACAGCATAGCATACTGAAGAGCCTACGTCTTAAGCATAGGGGACGACCTTCGTCCTTTCTCTCTATTCTGCCGTGGTCGAGCTTTAAGTCTTAACTTCGTACCTTACAACTCAGGCAAGAACTCCTTCTTTGACTGGTCCATCTTGAACACCTTCAAGATCATGTCAAGGTATGTGCTCATTTGAAAGTATTATTAAGCATTTTGATCTATCCTTATAGATCTTGATGCTCAATGTTCAAGTAGCTTAATCCAGGCTTTCCATTGAAAAACACTTTAAAAATAACCCTATATGCTTTCCAGAAATTCTACGTCATTTCTGATCAACAATATGTCAACAACATATACTCATCAGAAATTCTATAGTGCTCCCACTCACTTCTTTGGAAATACAAGTTTCTCATAAACTTTGTACAAACCCAAAATTTTTGATCATCATCAAAGCATACATTCCAACTCCCAGATGCTCATTCCAGTCCTTAGAAGGATTGCTGGAGCTTTGCATACTTATTAGCATCTTTCGGGATTGACAAAACCTTCCGGTTGTATCACATACAACCTTTCCTCCTTAAAATCGTCGAGGAAACAATGTTTTGACATCCTATCTGCAAGATTTCATAAATAATGCAGTAATCGCTAATATAATTCCAACAGACTCTTAGCATCGCTACGAGTGAGAAAATCTCATCGTACTCAACTGCTTGAACTTGTCGGAAAACATCTTAACGACAAGTCGAGCTTTCTTAATGGTGACATTTACCATCATTGTCCGTCTTCCTTTTGAAATCCATCTGTACTCATTAGCCTTACGACCATCGAGCCGTTCTGCCAAAGTCTACACTTTGTTTTCATACATGGATCCTCTCTCGGATTTTATGGCCTCAGGCCATTTATCGGAATCCGGGCCCACCATCGCTTCTCCATAGCTCGTAGGTTCATTGTTGTCTAGCAACATGACCTTCAAGACAGGATTACGTACCACTCTGAAGTAGTACGCATCCTTGTCATCCTACGAGGTTTGGGAGTGACTTGATCCGAAGTTTCATGATCAATATCATAAGCTTCCACTTCAATTGGTGTAGGTGCCACAGGAACAACTCCCTGTGCCCTGTCACACACTAGTTGAAGAGACGGTTCAATAACCTCATCAAGTCTCCACCATCCTCCCACTCAATTCTTTCGAGAGAAACTTTTCCTCGAGAAAGGACACGATTCTAGAAACAATCCATATTGCTTTCGGATCTGAATTAGGAGGTATACCCAACTGTTTTGGGTTTCCTATGAAGATGCATTTTATCCGCTTTGGGTTCGAGCTTATCAACCTGAAACTTTTTCATATAAGCGTCGCAGCCCCAAACTTTTAAGAAACGACAACTTAGGTTTCTCTAAACCATAATTCATACGGTGTCATCTCATCGGAATTACGTGGTGCCCTATTTAAAGTGAATGTGGTTGTCTCTAATGCCTAACCCATGAACGATAGTGGTAATTCGATAAGATACATCATGGTACGCACCATATCCAATAGGGTGCAACTATGATGTTCGGACACACCATCACATTATGGTGTTCCAGGCGGTATTAATTGCGAAACAATTTCCACAATGTCTTAATTGTGTGCCAAAACTCGTAACTCAGATATTCATCTCTATGATCATATCATAGACATTTTATCCTCTTGTCACAATGATCTGCTACTTCACTCTGAAATTACTTGAACCATTCAATAATTCAGACTTGTGTTTCATCAAGTAAATATACTCAACATTTACTCGAATCATCTGTGAAGTAAGAACATAATGATATTCACCGCATGCCTCAGCACTCATTCGACTGCACACATCAAAATGTGTTACTTCCAACAAGTTGCTATCTTGTTCCATCTTACTGAAAATGAGGCTTTTCAGTCATCTTGCCCATGTGGTATGATTTGCATATCTCAAGTGATTCAAAATCAAGTGAGTCCGAACGATCCATTTGCATGGAGTTTCTTCATGCATATACACCAATAGACATGGTTCGCATGTCTCAAACTTTTCAAAAACGAGTGAGTCCAAAGATCCATCAACATGGAGCTTCTTCATGCGTTTTATACCATTATGACTTACATGGCAGTGCCACAAGTAAGTGGTACTATCATTACTATCTTATATCTTTTGGCATGAAAATGTGTATCACTACGACCGAGATTCAATAAACCATTCCTTTAGGTGCAAGACCATTGAAGGTATTATTCAAAAATAGAGTAACCATTATTCTCCTTAAATGAATAACCGTATTGTGATAGACATAATCCAATCATGTCTATGCTCAATGCAAACACCAATCTCGGTGGTAGAGGGAGCGTGCGATGCTTGATCATATCAACCTTGGAAACACTTCCAACATATATCGTCAGCTCACCTTTAGCTAGTCTCCGAATATTCCGTAGCTTTTATTTCGAGTTACTAACACTTAGCAACCGAACCGGTATCCAATACCCTGGTGCTACTTGGAGTACTAGTAAAGTACACATTAACATAATGTATATCCAATATACTTCTATCGACCTTGCCAGCCTTCTCATCTACCAAGTATGTAGGGTAATGCTGCTCCAGTGGTTGTTCCCCTTATTACATAAGCACTTAGTCTCGGGTTTGGGTTCAACCTTGGGTTTCTTCACTAGAGCAGCAGCTGAATTGCCGTTTCATGAAGTATCCCTTTGTTCCCTTGCCCTTCTTGAAACTAGTGGTTTCACCAACCATCAACAATTGATGCTCCTACTTGATTTCTACTTTCGCGGTGTCAAACATCATGAATATTTCAAGGATCATCATATCTATCCCTGATATGTTATAGTTAATCACGAAGCTCTAGCAGCTTGGTGGCAATGACTTTGGGGAAACATCACTATCTCATCTGGAGGATCAACTCCCACTCGATTCAAGTGATTGTTGTGCTCAGACAATCTGAGCACAAGCTCAACGATTGAGCTTTTCTCCCTTAGTTTGCAGGCTAAGAAAATCGTCGGAGGTCTTATACCTCTTGACGTGGGCACGAGCCTGAAATCCCAATTTCAGCCCTCGAAACATCTCATATGTTCCGCGACGTTTCGAAAACGTCTTTGGTGCCTCAACTTAAACCATTTAATTGAACTATCACGTAGTTATCAAAACGTGTATGTCCGATGTTCGCAACATCGACAAACGACGTTGGGGTTCAGCACACTGAGCGGTGCATTAAGGACATAAGCTTTCTACTGATCGCATAATCGCTACTATCAACTTTCAACTATATTTTCTCTAGGAACATATCTAAACAGTGGAACTAAAGCGCGAGCTTACGACATAATTTGCAAAAGGTCTTTTGACTATGTTCAGGATAATTAAGTTCATCTTATGAACTCCCACTTAGATAGACATCCCTCTGGTCATCTAAGTGATCACATGATCCGAGTCAACTAGGCCGTGTCCGATCATCACGTGAGACGGACTAGTCATCATCGGTGAACATCTTCATGTTGATCGTATCTACCATACGACTCATGCTCGACCTTTCGGTCTCCGTGTTCCGAGGCCATGTCTGCACATGCTAGGCTCGTCAAGTTAACCCTAAGTGTTTTCGCAGTGTAAAACTGTCTTACACCCGTTGTATGTGAACGTAAGAATCCATCACACCCGATCATCACGTGGTGCTTAGAAGCGACGAACTGTAGCAACGGTGCACAGTTAGGGGAGAACACTTCTTGAAATTTTGTAAGGGATCATCTTATTTACTACCGTTGTCCTAAGCAAACAAGATGCATAAACATGATAAACATCACATGCAATCAAATAGTGACATGATATGGCCAATATCATTTTGCTCCTTTTGATCTTCATCTTCGGGGATCCATGATCATCATCGTCACCGGCACGACACCATGATCTCCATCATCATGATCTCCATCATCGTGTCTTCATGAAGTTGTCACGCCAACGACTACTTCTACTTCTATGACTAACGCGTTTAGCAATAAAGTAAAGTAGTTTACATGGCGTTCTTCAATGACACGCAGGTCATACAATAAATAAAGACAACTCCTATGGCTCCTGCCGGTTGTCATACTCATCGACATGCAAGTCGTGAATCCTATTACAAGAACATGATCAATCTCATACATCACATATCATTCATCACATTCTTCTTGGCCATATCACATCACATAGCATACCCTGCAAAAACAAGTTAGACGTCCTCTAATTGTTGTTGCATGTTTTACGTGGCTGCTATGGGTTTCTAGCAAGAACGTTTCTTACCTACGCAAGACCACAACGTGATATGCCAATTGCTATTTACCCTTCATAAGGACCCTTTTCATCGAATCCGTTCCGACTAAAGTGGGAGAGACTGGCACCCGCTAGCCACCTTATGCACCAAGTGCATGTCAATCGGTGGAACCTGTCTCACGTAAGAGTACGTGTAAGGTCGGTCCAGGCCGCTTCATCCCACAATACCGTCGAAACAAGATTGGACTAGTAACGGTAAGCATATTGAACAACATCAACGCCCACAACTATTTTGTGTTCTACTCGTGCAAAGAATCTATGCAATAGACCTAGCTCATGATGCCACTGTTGGGTAACGTAGCAGAAATTCAAAATTTTCCTACGTGTCACCAAGATCTATCTATGGAGAGACCAGCAACGAGTAGAAAGAGAGTGCATCTACATACCCTTGTAGATCGCTAAGCGGAAGCGTTCAAGTGAACGGGGTTGATGGAGTCGTACTCGTCGTGATTCAAATCACCGATGATCAAGTGTCGAACGCACGGCACCTCCGCGTTCAACACACATACAGCCCGGTGACGTCTCCCAAGCCTTGATCCAGCAAGGAGAGAGGGAGAGGTTGAGGAAGACTCCATCCAGCAGCAGCACAACGGCGTGGTGGTGGTGGAGGAGCGTGGCAATCCTGCAGGGCTTCGCCAAGCACCGCGGGAGAGGAGGAGTACTTGTGAGAGGGGGAGGGCTGCGCCAGAACTTCGTGTGTAGCTCCCATGCGCCTCCCCACTATATATAGGGGTGGAGGGACTGGTTTCTTGCCCTCCAAGTCCATTGGGGCGTTTGCCAAGGTGGGAGGAAAGAAATCTCATTATTTCCTTCCCCACCGATTGTTATCCCCCCTTTTTAGGGATCTTCATCTTATCCCTTCGGGATATGATCTTATTCCTTCTAAGGGGGGATCTTGGTGCGCCTTGACCAGGGGTGTGGGGCCTTTCCCCCACTACCCACGTCCATGTGGGCCCCCCCATGCAGGTGGGCCCCACTCCGGAACCTTCTAGAACCTTCCCGGTACAATACCGAAAAATCCCGAACATTTTCTGGTGGCCAAAATAGGACTTCCCATATATAAATCTTTACCTCCGGACCATTCCGGAACTCCTCGTGACGTCCGGGATCTCATCCGGGACTCCGAACAACATTCGGTAACCACATACAAACTTCCTTTATAACCCTAGCGTCATCGAACCTTAAGTGTGTAGACCCTACGGGTTCGGGAGACATGTAGACATGACCGAGACGTTCTCCGGTCAATAACCAACAGCGGGATCTGGATACCCATGATGGCTCCCACATGTTCCACGATGATCTCATCGGATGAACCACGATGTCAAGGACTTAATCAATCCCGTATTCAATTCCCTTTGTCTAGCGGTATTTTACTTGCCCGAGATTCGATCGTCGGTATACCGATACCTTGTTCAATCTCGTTACCGGCAAGTCACTTTACTCGTTCCGTAACACATCATCCCGTGATCAACTCCTTGGTCACATTGCGCATATGATGATGTCCTACCGAGTGGGCCCAGAGATACCTCTTCGTTTACACGGAGTGACAAATCCCAGTCTCGATCCGCATAAAACAATAGATACTTTCGGAGATACCTGTAGTGCACCTTTATAGTCACCCAGTTACGTTGTGACGTTTGATACACCCAAAGCACTCCTACGGTATCCAGGAGTTACACGCTCTCATGGTCGAAGGAAGAGATACTTGACATTGGCAAAGCTCTAGCAAATGAACTACACGATCTTTTGTGCTAGTATTAGGATTGGGTCTTGTCCATCACATCATTCTCCTAATGATGTGATCCCGTTATCAACGACATCCAATGTCCATAGCCAGGAAACCATGACTATCTATTGATCACAAGGAGCTAGTCAACTAGAGGCTCACTAGGGACATATTGTGGTCTATGTATTCACACGTGTATTACGATTTCCGGATAATACAGTTATAGCATGAATAAAAGACAATTATCATGAACAAGGAAATATAATAATAATACTTTTATTATTGCCTCTAGGGCATATTTCCAACAGTCTCCCACTTGCACTAGAGTCAATAATCTAGTTCACATCGCCATGTGATTAACACTCACAGGTCACATCGCCATGTGACTAATACCCAAGAGTTTACTAGAGTCAGTAGTCTAGTTCACATCACTATGTGATTAACACTCAATGAGTTTTATGTTTGATCATGTTGCTTGTGAGAGAGGTTTTAGTCAACGGGTCTGAACCTTTCAGATCTGTGTGTGCTTTACAAATCTCTATGTCATCTCCTAGATGCAGCTACCACGCTCTATTTGGAGCTATTCCAAACAACTGTTCTACTTGGAGCTATTCTAAATTATTGCTCCATTATATGTATCTGGTCTCTCTACTCAGAGCTATCCGGATAGGTGTCAAGCTTGCATCGTCGTAACCTTTACGACGAACTCTTTTACCACCTCCATAATCGAGAAAATTCCTTAGTCCACTAGTTACTAAGGATAACTTTGACCGCTGTCCTGTGAGCCATTCTTGGATCACTCTTGTACCCCTTGACTGACTCATGGCAAGGCACACTTCAGGTGCGGTACACAGCATAGCATACTGAAGAGCCTACGTCTTAAGCATAGGGGACGACCTTCGTCCTTTCTCTCTATTCTGCCGTGGTCGAGCTTTAAGTCTTAACTTCGTACCTTACAACTCAGGCAAGAACTCCTTCTTTGACTGGTCCATCTTGAACACCTTCAAGATCATGTCAAGGTATGTGCTCATTTGAAAGTATTATTAAGCATTTTGATCTATCCTTATAGATCTTGATGCTCAATGTTCAAGTAGCTTAATCCAGGCTTTCCATTGAAAAACACTTTCAAAATAACCCTATATGCTTTCTAGAAATTCTACGTCATTTATGATCAACAATATGTCAACAACATATACTCATCAGAAATTCTATAGTGCTCCCACTCACTTCTTTGGAAATACAAGTTTCTCATAAACTTTGTACAAACCCAAAAAAATTTATCATCATCAAAGCATACATTCCAACTCCGAGATGCTCACTCCAGTCCTTAGAAGGATTTCTGGAGCTTTGCATACTTATTAGCATCTTTCGGGATTGACAAAACCTTCCGGTTGTATCACATACAACCTTTCCTCATTAAAATCGTCGAGGAAACAATGTTTTGACATCCTATCTGCAAGATTTCATAAATAATGCAGTAATCGCTAATATAATTCCAACAGACTCTTAGCATCGCTACGAGTGAGAAAATCTCATCGTAGTCAACTCCTTGAACTTGTCGGAAAACATCTTAACGACAAGTCGAGCTTTCTTAATGGTGACATTTACCATCATTGTCCTTCTTCCTTTTGAAATCCATCTATACTCATTAGCCTTACGACCATCGAGCCGTTCTGCCAAAGTCTACACTTTGTTTTCATACATGGATCCTCTCTCGGATTTTATGGCCTCATGCCATTTATCGGAATCCGGGCCCACCATCGCTTCTCCATAGCTCGTAGGTTCATTGTTGTCTAGCAACATGACCTTCAAGACAGGATTACGTACCACTCTGAAGTAGTACGCATCCTTGTCATCCTACGAGGTTTGGGAGTGACTTGATCCGAAGTTTCATGATCAATATCATAAGCTTCCACTTCAATTGGTGTAGGTGCCACAGGAACAACTCCCTGTGCCCTGTCACACACTAGTTGAAGAGACGGTTCAATAACCTCATCAAGTCTCCACCATCCTCCCACTCAATTCTTTCGAGAGAAACTTTTCCTCGAGAAAGGACCCGATTCTAGAAACAATCCATATTGCTTTCGGATCTGAATTAGGAGGTATACCCAACTGTTTTGGGTTTCCTATGAAGATGCATTTTATCCGCTTTGGGTTCGAGCTTATCAACCTGAAACTTTTTCATATAAGCATCGCAGCCCCAAACTTTTAAGAAACGACAACTTAGGTTTCTCTAAACCATAATTCATATGGTGTCATCTCATCGGAATTACGTGGTGCCCTATTTTAAAGTGAATGTGGTTGTCTCTAATGCCTAACCCATGAACGATAGTGGTAATTCGATAAGAGACATCATGGTACGCACCATATCCAATAGGGTGCAACTATGATGTTCGGACACACCATCACATTATGGTGTTCCAGGCGGTATTAATTGCGAAACAATTTCCACAATGTCTTAATTGTGTGCCAAAACTCATAACTCAGATATTCATCTCTATGATCATATCATAGACATTTTATCCTCTTGTCACAATGATCTGCTACTTCACTCTGAAATTACTTGAACCATTCAATAATTCAGACTTGTGTTTCATCAAGTAAATATACTCAACATTTACTCGAATCATCTGTGAAGTAAGAACATAATGATATTCACTGCATGCCTCAGCACTCATTCGACTGCACACATCAAAATGTGTTACTTCCAACAAGTTGCTATCTTATTCCATCTTACTGAAAATGAGGCTTTTCAGTCATCTTGCCCATGTGGTATGATTTGCATATCTCAAGTGATTCAAAATCAAGTGAGTCCGAACGATCCATTTGCATGGAGTTTCTTCATGCATATACACCAATAGACATGGTTCGCATGTCTCAAACTTTTCAAAAACGAGTGAGTCCAAAGATCCATCAACATGGAGCTTCTTCATGCGTTTTATACCATTATGACTTACATGGCAGTGCCACAAGTAAGTGGTACTATCATTACTATCTTATATCTTTTGGCATGAAAATGTGTATCACTACGACCGAGATTCAATAAACCATTCCTTTAGGTGCAAGACCATTGAAGGTATTATTCAAAAATAGAGTAACCATTATTCTCCTTAAATGAATAACCGTATTGCGATAGACATAATCCAATCATGTCTATGCTCAATGCAAACACCAATCTCGATGGTAGAGGGAGCGTGCGATGCTTGATCATATCAACCTTGGAAACACTTCCAACATATATCGTCAGCTCACCTTTAGCTAGTCTCTGAATATTCCGTAGCTTTTATTTCGAGTTACTAACACTTAGCAACCGAACCGGTATCCAATACCCTGGTGCTACTTGGAGTACTAGTAAAGTACACATTAACATAATGTATATCCAATATACTTCTATCGACCTTGCCAGCCTTCTCATCTACCAAGTATCTAGGGTAATGCTGCTTCAGTGGTTGTTCCCCTTATTACAGAAGCACTTAGTCTCGGGTTTGGGTTCAACCTTGGGTTTCTTCACTAGAGCAGCAGCTGAATTGCCGTTTCATGAAGTATCCCTTTGTTCCCTTGCCCTTCTTGAAACTAGTGGTTTCACCAACCATCAACAATGGATGCTCCTTCTTGATTGCTACTTTCGCGGTGTCAAACATCATGAATATTTCAAGGATCATCATATCTATCCCTGATATGTTATAGTTAATCACGAAGCTCTAGCAGCTTGGTGGCAATGACTTTGGGGAAACATCACTATCTCATCTGGAGGATCAACTCCCACTCGATTCAAGTGATTGTTGTGCTCAGACAATCTAAGCACAAGCTCAACGATTGAGCTTTTCTCCCTTAGTTTGCAGGCTAAGAAAATCGTCGGAGGTCTTATACCTCTTGACGTGGGCACGAGCCTGAAATCCCAATTTCAGCCCTCGAAACATCTCATATGTTCCGCGATGTTTCGAAAACGTCTTTGGTGCCTCTACTTAAACCATTTAATTGAACTATCACGTAGTTATCAAAACGTGTATGTCCGATGTTCGCAACATCGACAAACGACGTTGGGGTTCAGCACACTGAGCGGTGCATTAAGGACATAAGCTTTCTACTGATCGCATAATCGCTACTATCAACTTTCAACTATATTTTCTCTAGGAACATATCTAAACAGTGGAACTAAAGCGCGAGCTTACGACATAATTTGCAAAAGGTCTTTTGACTATGTTCAGGATAATTAAGTTCATCTTATGAACTCCCACTTAGATAGACATCCCTCTGGTCATCTAAGTGATCACATGATCCGAGTCAACTAGGCCGTGTCCGATCATCACGTGAGACGGACTAGTCATCATCGGTGAACATCTTCATGTTGATCATATCTACCATACGAGTCATGCTCGACCTTTCGGTCTCCGTGTTCCGAGGCCATGTCTGCACATGCTAGGCTCGTCAAGTTAACCCTAAGTGTTTTCGCTGTGTAAAACTGTCTTACACCCGTTGTATGTGAACGTAAGAATCCATCACACCCGATCATCACATGGTGCTTAGAAGCGACGAACTGTAGCAACGGTGCACAGTTAGGGGAGAACACTTCTTGAAATTTTGTAAGGGATCATCTTATTTACTACCGTCGTCCTAAGCAAACAAGATGCATAAACATGATAAACATCACATGCAATCAAATAGTGACATGATATGGCCAATATCATTTTGCTCCTTTTGATCTTCATCTTCGGGGCTCCATGATCATCATCGTCACCGGCACGACACCATGATCTCCATCATCATGATCTCCATCATCGTGTCTTCATGAAGTTGTCACGCCAACGACTACTTCTACTTCTATGACTAACGCGTTTAGCAATAAAGTAAAGTAGTTTACATGGCGTTCTTCAATGACACGCAGGTCATACAATAAATAAAGACAACTCCTATGGCTCCTGCCGGTTGTCATACTCATCGACATGCAAGTCGTGAATCCTATTACAAGAACATGATCAATCTCATACATCACATATCATTCATCACATTCTCTTGGCCATATCACATCACATAGCATACCCTGCAAAAACAAGTTAGACATCCTCTAATTGTTGTTGCATGTTTTACGTGGCTGCTATGGGTTTCTAGCAAGAACGTTTCTTACCTACGCAAGACCACAACGTGATATGCCAATTGCTATTTACCCTTCATAAGGACCCTTTTCATCGAATCCGTTCCGACTAAAGTGGGAGAGACTGGCACCCGCTAGCCACCTTATGCACCAAGTGCATGTCAATCGGTGGAACCTGTCTCACGTAAGAGTACGTGTAAGGTCGGTCCGGGCCGCTTCATCCCACAATACCGTCGAAACAAGATTGGACTAGTAACGGTAAGCATATTGAACAACATCAACGCCCACAACTACTTTGTGTTCTACTCGTGCAAAGAATCTACGCAATAGACCTAGCTCATGATGCCACTGTTGGGGAACGTAGCAGAAATTCAAAATTTTCCTACGTGTCACCAAGATCTATCTATGGAGAGACCAGCAACGAGTAGAAAGAGAGTGCATCTACATACCCTTGTAGCTCACTAAGCGGAAGCATTCAAGTGAACAGGGTTGATGGAGTCGTACTCGTCGTGATTCAAATCACCGATGATCGTAGTGCCGAACGGACGGCACCTCCGCGTTCAACACACGTACAGCCCGGTGACGTCTCCCACACCTTGATCCAGCAAGGAGAGAGGGAGAGGTTGAGGAAGACTCCATCCAACAGCAGCACAACGGCGTGGTGGTGGTGGAGGAGCGTGGCAATCCAGCAGGGCTTCGCCAAGCACCATGGGAGAGGAGGAGTAGGGAGAGAGGTAGGGCTGTGCCAGCACTTCGTGTATAGCTCCCATGCGCCTCCCCACTATATATAGGGGTGGAGGGGCTGGTTTCTTGCCCTCCAAGTCCATTGGGGCGTTGGCCAAGGTGGGAGGAAAGAAATCTCATTATTTCCTTCCCCACCGATTGTTATCCCCCCTTTTTAGGGATCTTGATCTTATCCCTTCGGGATATGATCTTATTCCTTCTAAGGGGGGATCTTGGTGCGCCTTGACCAGGGGTGTGGGGCCTTGCCCCCACTACCCACGTCCATGTGGGTCCCCCCATGCAGGTGGGCCCCACTCCGGAACCTTCTAGAACCTTCCCGGTACAATACCGAAAAATCCCGAACATTTTCCGGTGGCCAAAATAGGACTTCCCATATATAAATCTTTACATCCGGACCATTCCGGAACTCCTCATGACGTCCGGGATCTCATCCGGGACTCCGAACAACATTCGGTAACCACATACAAACTTCCTTTATAACCCTAGCGTCATCGAACCTTAAGTGTGTAGACCCTACGGGTTCGGGAGACATGTAGACATGACCGAGACGTTCTCCGGTCAATAACCAACAGCGGGATCTGGATACCCATGATGGCTCCCACATGTTCCACGATGATCTCATCGGATGAACCACGATGTCAAGGACTTAATCAATCCCGTATTCAATTCCCTTTGTCTATCGGTATGTTACTTGCCCGAGATTCGATCGTCGGTATCCAATACCTTGTTCAATCTCGTTACCGGCAAGTCACTTTACTCGTTCCGTAACACATCATCCCGTGATCAACTCCTTGGTCACATTGCGCATATGATGATGTCCTACCGAGTGGGCCCAGAGATACCTCTCCGTTTACACGGAGTGACAAATCCCAGTCTCGATCCGCATAAAACAATAGATACTTTCGGAGATACCTGTAGTGCACCTTTATAGTCACCTAGTTACGTTGTGACGTTTGATACACCCAAAGCACTCCTACGGTATCCAGAAGTTACACACTCTCATGGTCGAAGGAAGAGATACTTGACATTGGCAAAGCTCTAGCAAATGAACTACACGATCTTTTGTGCTAGTCTTAGGATTGGGTCTTGTCCATCACATCATTCTCCTAATGATGTGATCCCGTTATCAACGACATCCAATGTCCATAGCCAGGAAACCATGACTATCTGTTGATCACAACGAGCTAGTCAACTAGAGGCTCACTAGGGACATATTGTGGTCTATGTATTCACACGTGTATTACGATTTCCGGATAATACAGTTATAGCATGAATAAAAGACAATTATCATGAACAAGGAAATATAATAATAATACTTTTATTATTGCCTCTAGGGCATATTTCCAACATGATCCGTAGATCAACTTGTGTGTCATGGGGTGCCCCCTGCCCCCGTATATAAAGGAGGGAGGGGGGAGGTGCGACCGGCCTAGGAGGGGGCGCGCCAAGGGGAGTCCTACTCCCACCGGGAGTAGGACTCCCTCCTTCCTTGTTGGAGTAGGAGAAGTGGAAAGAGGGGGAGAGGGAAAAGGAAAATGGGGCTGCCCCCCTTGTCCAATTCGGACCAGAGGGGGGGCGCAGGCCTCTTTCCTTTTGGACTCTCTCCTCTATTCCCGTATAGCCCAATAAGGCCCATATACTCCCCTTTGTCATCGGTATGTTACTTGCCCGAGATTCGATCGTCGGTATCTCAATACCTAGTTCAATCTCGTTACCGGCAAGTCTCTTTACTCGTTCCGTAATACATCATCCCGCAACTAACTCATTAGTTACAATGCTTGCAAGGCTTAAGTGATGTGCATTACCGAGAGGGCCCAGAGATAACTCTCCGACAATCGGAGTGACAAAACCTAATCTCGCAATACGCCAACCCAACATGTACCTTTGGAGACACCTGTAGTACTCCTTTATAATCACCCAGTTACGTTGTGATGTTTGGTAGCACCCAAAGTGTTCCTCCGGTAAACGGGAGTTGCATAATCTCATAGTTATAGGAACATGTATAAGTCATGAAGAAAGCAATAGCAACATACTAAATGATCAACTGCTAGGCTAACCGAATGGGTCATGTCAATCACATCATTCTCCTAATGATGTGATCCCATTAATCAAATGACAACACATGTCTATGGTTAGGAAACATAACCATCTTTGATTAATGAGCTAGTCAAGTAGAGGCATACTAGTGACTATATGTTTGTCTATGTATTCACACATGTATCATGTTTCCGGTTAATACAATTCTAGCATGAATAATAAACATTTATCATGAAATAAGGAAATAAATAATAACTTTATTATTGCCTCTAGGGCATATTTCCTTCATCAAGAGTGCAAGGCCCAACTTGAGGCCGCACTAGCCGCCGCAGGGGGAGCCACAGAGACCCCCTCTGGTAATACATACTTCGAAAAGATAAGTAGTTTATGAAGTGCGGAGTGTGCGTAAGTCTGACAATTAAATTGCAGAGGGTGCCGAACTAGAACCGGACAAGCAACATCTGCTACGCCAGCTGAAGGCCAGCGAGAAGGTGCTTATGAGGGTGCAGCAGGAGAGGAACAAACTCCAAGATGCCAACACCCAGCTCGGCGAAGAACTAAAAGATGTTCGGGTCCAGCTGTCTGACTCCGTAAAGGAGAATCGGCGGCTTCGTCGCGGCATTTACAGTAAGTGCTTGAGCAAACTCTTTTGAAAAGAAGAGTTCGGTGAGGAAGTTGATTGACAGAAATGTGTCTGTAGGTGTGCTCACGGGTCGTCCGGTGGAGGAAATGCCTGCTTCCACGGGTGACCTTCTTCCCGAGCTACTGCAACTACACGAACGTATTTGGCAGGCGATGAGCGGCGTCGTCCAGGCCTTATGGCCGTCTGTCTCCCTACCCGAGTGTCTTGGAGGGCTTGCTGACAAGCTTTAGGGAGTACGGCAGCGCTTCCGTCTGTGGAAGATATCGGCCTGCCGTCAAGGCGCCAGAGAGGCCTGGGCCAGGGTGAAGACGCGGTACATGAAGGTTGATCCAAACCACATGGCCGAGGTCGGACCTATGGGGCCCGATGGGAAGGAGATCCCTGTGAGCTTAATGTACGGCCAAGTAGAGTTGGCCGTGAAATATTCCCAACGGGACTGTAAACTAGACAACCTGTTAGAAGGGATTTAAGAGGAGTTCAATCAGTCGATTTGACGATGTAATTTTAAAATGACATGTAAAATGCCTTCTAGCCGGATTGTAGATCGTTTGTCTTGGCGGACCTTTTCGCTTCAACCTCGGGACCCAACAGTCCGGAGTGTGTCCGAATACCCTAACGGTTATAAAAACCGGGGCATGCATGGAGGAGACCAGGCGTAGGGGTCATTAGTGCTTTATCAGACAAGTGCCCAACTAGTTATGTTATATTACATGGTTAGTAAGAAACATCTTCCAGGGAGAATAGTTCTGTTAGGGGTTCCTTTCCCTAGGAGGCATGCCCTAAGGTGCATGTTCGTACCGCGAAGAGAGCAGAAAAAGCATCTGGGGGCAGATAAAGAAATAAGTAAGACGGTATGCTCCGCCGGTCAGGACTTGGTCGATGATGAAGGGACCTTCCCATTTGGGCTTAAGCTTGTCCTTTTTCTTGTCCGGCAGGCGTAGAACTAGCTCACCAACATTGTAAGTTTTGGCCCGTACTTCTCTGTTTTGATATCTTCGAGCCTGCTGCTGATAGAATGCGGAACGAGCTTTCGCCATGTCCCACTCCTCCTCTAAGGCGTCCAAACTGTCCTGCCGATCCAACTCGGCTTCTCTTTCTTCGTACATGCGCACACGAGGTGAGTCATGAATTATATCACGGGGCAAAACTGCCTCTGCGCCGTATACCATAAAAAATGGTGTGAATCCGGTAGTGCGGTTCGGCGTGGTCCGCAACCCCCAGAGTACGGAGTCGAGCTCCTCTACCCACTGCGTGTTAGATTCCGTGAGGGACCGCACTAATCTGGGTTTGATGCCGCTCATAATTAGACCATTTGCTCATTCGACTTGACCGTTAGTTTGGGGTGATAGACTGAAGCGTAATCGAGCTTGATGCCCATATTTGTGCACCAGAGTTTAACCTCGTCGGCCGTGAAATTCGTGTCATTATCAGTGATGATGCTGTGGGGGACGCCATAATAGTGTACTCCCCCGGATATGAAGTCTATCACGGGTCCGGATTCTGCCGTTTTAACTAGCTTGGCCTCTATCCATTTGGTGAATTTGTCCACCATGACCAATAGGTATTTTTGCTTGTGGGTTCCCCCTTTAAGGGGTCCAACCATGTCAAGCCCCCAAACCGCGAACGGCCAGGTGATGGGTATAGTTTTGAGGGCGGTGGGTGGCATGTGGCTCTGATTAGCAAAGAGTTGGCAACCAACGCATCGTTGGACTAAGTCCTGAGCATCTGCCCGGGCAGTCGGCCAATAAAATCTTGTACGGAAGGCCTTGCCTACAAGGGCTCGGGCTACGGCGTGGTGCCCACCGAGTCCAGCGTGGATTTCAGCTAGGAGATTTCGCCCTTCCTCTTCGGAGATGCACCTTTGAAGGACTCCGGTTGTGCTTTTCTTATAAAGTTCTCCCTCATGGACCTTGTAGGCTTTAGATGGCCGAACTATGCAGCGGGCCTCATTTTGGTCTTCGGGAAGTTCCTGCCTAGTTAAGTAGGCTAGGAACGGTTCCATCCACGGGGCAATTACTGCCATTATTTCGTGGGCTGAGGGTGTTATTTCATTGGCTGAGCCACCGACTGTGTCAGAATGTTCCGTGTTGGGTGGCGCAGTTGGTTCCGGGTTGCTATTTCCGGACTCCTCTTCCCATAGTACGGATGGCTTAAAGAGCCGCTCCAGGAAGATGTTTGGAGGGACGGTGTCGCGTTTTGCACCGATGCGCGCCAACACGTCGGCTGCCTGGTTATTATCCCGGGATATATGGTGGAATTCGAGTCCCTCGAACCGAGCTGACAATTTTAAGACGGTGTTACGATAGGCTGCCATTTTTGGATCCTTTGCGTCAAAGTCTCCATTTACTTGGGATATTGCGAGGTTTGAATCCCCGCGCACCTCTAGGCGTTGAATACCCATGGAGATTGCCATCCGGAGACCATGTAGAAGGGCCTCGTATTCGGCTGCATTGTTGGAGTCCATGTACATTATCTGACGTATGTATTGGACTGTGTCTCCGGTTGGGGACGCCAATACAATGCCAGCCCCCAAGCCGGCCAACATTTTGGAGCCGTCGAAATGCATGATCCAATTGGAGTATGCGCCATACACTTTAGGGAGTTCGACTTCGGTCCATTCGGCGATGAAGTCAGCCAAAACTTGCGACTTTATAGCTCGCCTTGGTTTGTAGGTTATGTCAAATGGTAAGAGCTCAATGGCCCATTTTGCAATCCTGCCCGTTGCGTTGCGGTTGTTTATAATGTCGTTGAGAGGTACTTCGGAGGCCACTGTTATCGAGCACTCTTGAAAGTAGTGTCGTAGCTTCCGGGATGCCATGAACACCGTGTACGCTATCTTTTGATAATGTGGATACCGGGACTTGCATGGGGTTAAGACAGTGGATATGTAGTACACTGGTTTTTGAAGAGGGAATTTGTATCCTTCTGTTTCTCGTTCGACGACGAGCGTTGCACTGACAACTTGATGTGTTGCCGCGATGTATAATAACATTGGTTCGCCTAGGTTGGGTGCGGCCAGGACCGGATTTGTTGCTAATATGGCCTTTATTTCTTCGAGTCCGGCTGTGGCAGCATCCGTCCACTCGAAGTGTTCGGTGCGCCGGAGGAGGCGGTAGAGAGGCAATGCCTTTTCTACCAAACGGGAGATGAAGCGGCTTAGAGCCGCCACGCATCCAGTCAGTTTTTGTATTTGTTTGAGGTCTTTTGGGATATCCAGTTGTGACAGAGCTTGGATCTTGGCTGGGTTTGCTTCAATTCCTCTACCGGATACAATGAAGCCTAAGAGCTTTCCGGCTGGTACACCGAAAACGCATTTTTCCGGGTTGAGCTTGATGTCATATGCTCGGAGGTTGTCGAATGTGAGCCTCAAATCGTCTACTAGAGTTTCGACGTGTTTGGTCTTAATGACCACATCGTCTATGTATGCCTCCACTGTTTTGCCGATCTGGGTAGCCAGACATGTCTGAATCATGTGCTGATATGTTGCGCCGGTGTTTTTAAGTCCGAAGGGCATTGTGTTGAAGCAGAATTGTCCATATGGAGTAATGAATGCCGTTGCGGCCTGGTCTATTTCCGCCATCTTGATTTGATGGTATCCGGAGTAAGCGTCGAGGAAACACAATGAATCGTGCCCCGCGGTAGCATCGATGATTTGGTCGATGCGGGGAGGGGGAAAGGATCCTTTGGACAGGCCTTATTAAGGTCTTTAAAATCCACACAAAGGCGCCAGGATTTGTCCTTTTTTGGTACCATCACCAGGTTCGCTAGCCAATCCGGATGTTTTATATCTCTGATGAATCCGGCTTCTAATAGTTTGGCTAGCTCCTCTCCCATTGCCTGTCTTTTGGGTTCGGAAAATCGTCGAAGAGCCTGTTTGACTGGCTTGAATCCTTTTAGGATGTTTAGGCTGTGCTCTGCCAGCCTGCGTGGGATTCTTGGCATATCTGAAGGGTGCTCTACCGTCTTTGTGGGGTCCGTTGGATGGACCTGGAATTTGACTATTTCGTCTGCTAGTTTAAAAGAGGTGGACTTAGATCTCTTATCGAGTATCACATCATCCCTATTCACCATGGAGCGTAGTGCGGTGAGTTCTTCTGCCGCTAGGGCTTCGGATAGTGCCTCTAGGGCTAGTGTGGCTGTCTTATTTTCAGCGCGGAGTGCTATGTCCGGATCACTGACCAGAGTGATGATTCCATTGGGCCCGGGCATTTTGAGCTTCATGTACCCGTAATGGGGTACGGCTTGGAAAATTGTGAATGCCTCTCGCCCTAATAGAGTGTGATATCCACTGCTGAACGGGGCCACTTGGAACATGACTTCCTAGGACCTGTAGTTGTCCGGCGAGCCAAACACCACATCTAGTGTGATTTTTCCTGTGTAGCATACTTCCCGACTAGGGATTATTCCTCTAAAGGTTGTGCTGCTTCGCTCAATGCGGCTCCCGTCTATTTCCTTTTTTTGGAGGGTTTCCTCGTAGATGAGGTTTAATCCGCTGCCGCCATCCATGAGTACCTTAGTAAGACGAAAGCCATTCACTATTGGACTGAGGACCAATGCGGCTGGTGCTCGGGCTGTTCGGAATTTAGGTTCGTCGCTGGCATTGAAGGTGATAGTCGTGTCGCTCCATGGATTTGTTGTTGCTACTTGGTAGACTTCGGCGAGGCTGCGGGTTGTTCGTTTCCGCATATTATTTGATGCGAAAGTCTCGAAGACTATTAATACCGTACTGGTACTGTTGGGCTGGTTCCCCGGGGCTAGAAGCCCTTCACCACTTTTGGCCACATGCCGTAGTATCCAACATGCTCGAAGGCTATGTGTTGGAGTGGCGCCCTCTATTTTATGGATTTTGCAGGGTCCGCTGAGCCATCCCTCCAGTACGGTTCCGTACCCTTTAGAGGGTTTTTGCTTGTTGGTTTTTGACCCAGGTGCTTGCGCATGGTGCACCCTTTTATTCCGGACTAGGGTTGTGTTCAGGGCCGGATTGTCCCAAAATCTAGTTTCGGTTTTCCAGGCACTCTCCATCGCACAGTATTTTCGTACTATGGTCGCCAGGTCAGCGAAGCGCGTGACTTCACGACGACTTATGGCGTTCATGATTCCCTTGTTCGTGCAATTGTTGCAGAAAATAGAGATTGCACTTTCCTCATGGCAGTCCTTTATCCTGTCCATAACCAGGAGGAATCTGGCCCAGTAATGATGTACTGTTTCATCGGGCTCTTGCCGTATTTGAGATAGATCGCTTGTGTTTGGGTGGTCTGGTGGAACTAAATTCGGAGCCCCGCCCAATCTGAGGCTCAAAGGCCGAGGAGTTTCCGGATTTGGAAGCTTGGATTGCTTGAGGTCGTCCAACGAATCTAGTCTGTTGTCTGACTTTAGGTTCAGTACTCGATTGACGTCCGTCCCTCCGTAGGAATCCGGCATGGAGGGATCGGGAATCCGGACATAACTGGTTTTTAACATAGAAGAAGGGTCGCCGCATTGTTCTTCTACCACAGCAACATGGTGTGTAGCCTGGGGAGAGTTAATTTCTCTCAGATCGGTTTTAAGCCCAATCTGATCGTAGTCTGTAGCGACTCCCAGGGCGGCGATGCGATCCAAGAGCTCGTTTACGGAAGAGAGCTCCATCGGATCTAGCTGCTCGGCGAATTCCGAGTTGATGCGAAGATCGCTTTTGATGACCCGAGAGGTCATCGTCGAAGCGGTGGCCGAACAGGCGGTCATAAGAAAACCACCTAGCCGGATAGCTTGACCGGCGGCCAAAGCTCCTTTGGCAATGGTACCGTCTTTAAAGACAGGAAGAGGCATCCTTCCTTATTGCAACGGCACAGTGAAACTCTCAATGAAAGCACCAATGTCGGTGTCAAAACCGGCGGATCTCGGGTAGGGGGTCCCGAACTGTGCGTCTAGGCGGATGGTAACAGGAGACAAGGGACACGATGTTTTACCCAGGTTCGGGCCCTCTTGATGGAGGTAAAACCCTACGTCCTGCTTGATTGATATTGATGATGTGGGTATTACAAGAGTAGATCTACCACGAGATCAAGGAGGCTAAACCCTAGAAGCTAGCCTATGGTATGATTGTTGTTATGTCCTACGGACTAAAACCATCCGGTTTATATAGACACCAGAGAGGGCTAGGGTTACACAGAGTCGGTTACAATGGTAGGGGATCTACATATCCGTATCGCCAAGCTTGCCTTCCACGCCAAGGAAAGTCCCATCCGGACACGGGACGAAGTCTTCAATCTTGTATCTTCATAGTCTTGGAGTCCGGCCGATGATGATAGTTCAGCTATCCGAACACCCCCTAATCCGGGACTCCCTCACCTACCTATTATGGCATTTCCATAGCCATTCTGAGATATACTGCCATGCAACTTTCCACCATTCCGTTCATATGACACGCATTACTTTTGTCATATTGCTTTTTGCATGATCATGTAGTTGACATCGTATTTGTGGCTAGGCCACCTTCATAATTTTCATACATGTCGCTCTTGATTCATTGCATATCCCGGTACACCGCCGGAGGCATTCATATAGAGTCATATCTTGTTCTAGCTTTGAGTTGTAAATCCATAAAAGTGTGATGATCTTCATTATTAGAGCATTGTCCTAGTCAGGAAAGGATGATGAAGGCTATGATTCCCCCACAAGTCGGGATGAGACTTCGGACTTTACAAAAAGAAAAAAAAAAGAAAAAAAGAAAGGCCAAAAAGAAAAAAAAGGAAAGGCCAAAGAAAAAAAGGGAAAAAAGAAAAAAGAGAAAAAAAGAAAAAAATAAAATGAGAGAAAAAGAGAGAAGGGACAATGCTACTATCTCTTTTTCCACACTTGTGCTTCAAAGTAGCACCATGATCTTCATGATAGAGAGTCTCATATGTTGTCACTTTCATATACTAGTGGGAATTTTTCATTATAGAACTTGGCTTGTATATTCCAATGATGGGCTTCCTCAAAGTGCCCCAGGTCTTCGTGAGCAAGCAAGTTGGATGCACACCCACTTAGTTTCTTTTGTTGAGCTTTCATATATTTATAGCTCTAGTGCATCCGTTGCATGACAATCCTACTCACTCACATTGATATCTATTAATGGGCATCTCCATAGCCCGTTGATACGCCTAGTTGATGTGAGACTATCTTCTCTTTTTGTCTTCTGCACAACCACCATTCTATTCCACATATAGTGCTATGTCCATGGCTCCCGCTCATGTATTGCGTCAAAGTTGAAAGAGTTTGAGATTATTAAAGTATGGAACAATTTCTTGGCTTGTCATCGGGGTTGTGCATGATTAAATACTTTGTGTGATGAAGATAGAGCAACAGCCAGACTATATGATTTTGTAGGGATAACTTTCTTTAGCCATGTTATTTTGAGAAGACATGATTACTTTGATTAGTATGCTTGAAGTATTACTATTTCTTATGTCAATATGAACTTTTATTTTGTATTCATTTGGATCTGAACATTCATGCCACAATAAAGAAAATTACATTATGAATTATGCTAGGTAACATTCCATTTCAAAAATTCTCTTTTTATCATTTACCTACTCGAGGACGAGCAGGAATTAAGCTTGGGGATGCTTGATACGTCTCCAACGTATCTATAATTTTTTATTGTTCCATGCTATTATATTACCCCTTTTGGATGTTTATGGGCTTTATTTTACACATTTATATCATTTTTGGGACTAACCTACTAACCGGAGGCCCAGCCCATATTGCTGTTTTTTTGCCTATTTCAGTATTTCGAATAAAAGGAATATCAAACGGAGTCCAAACGGAATGAAACCTTCGGGAGCGTGATTTTTGGAACGAACGTGATCCGGAGAACTTGGAGTGCAAGTCAAGAAGCTGCCGAGGAGGCCACGAGACAAGAGCCCCCCCTCCCCCGCCTGTAGGGCGCGCCCCCTGTCTCGTGGGCCCCTCGGGCGGCCACCGACGTACTTCTTCCTCCTATATATACCTACGTACCCCGAAAACATCCAGGAGCACCACAAAACACAATTTCCACCGCTGTAACCTTCTGTATCCACGAGATCTCATCTTGGAGCCTTCGCTGACACTCTACCGGAGGGGGAATCGACCATGGAGGGCTTCTACATCAACCTCCTTGCCCCTCCGATGAATTGTGAGTAGTTTACCACAGACCTACAGGTCCATAGTTATTAGCTAGATGGATTCTTCTCTCTTTTTGGATCTCAATACAATGTTCTCCCCCTCTCTTGTGGAGATCTATTGGATGTAAACTCTTTTTGCGGTGTGTTTGTCGAGATATGATGAATTGTGGGTTTATGATCAAGTTTATCTATGAATAATATTTGAATCTTCTATGAATTCTTTTATGTATGATCGAGTTATCTTTGCAAGTCTCTTCGAATTATCAGTTTGGTTTGGCCTACTAGATTGGATCTTCTTACCATGGGAGAAGTGCTTAGCTTTGAGTTCAATCTTGCGGTGTCCTTACCCAGTGACAGAAAGGGTTGCAAGGCACATATTGTATTGTTGCCATCGAGGATAACAAGATGGGGTTTATATCATATTGCATGAGTTTATCCCTCTACATCATGTCATCTTTCTTAATGCGTTACTCTGTTCTTATGAACTTAATACTCTAGGTGCAGGCAGGAGTCGGTCGATGTGTGGAGTAATAGTAGTAGATGCAGGCAGGAGCCGGTCTACTTGTTATGGACGTGATGCCTATATACATGATCATGCCTAGATAATCTCATAACTATGCGCCGTTTGGGCCGTCATGATAATCTCATAACTATGCACCGGTTGGACGTGATGCCTACATGTTAGTCGTCAAGACTCACAGTTTGGGCCATTTCTGGCCTGCTTCTTGGACTATTACTCAGCTTTGGGGTCCCGAAGCAATTTCCATAGTTGTGGAACCCCAAGGTGCGCTTACGTGTCGGTCATCAACACTCACATTTTTGGCCGATTCTGGCCCGTTTCGTGGTCTATTACTCACTGTTTTTGGATCCTGTAATGATTTCCACGATAAACGAAACCCGGGGTGCGTTTACGTGTCGGTCATCAACGCTCGTGGTTTTTGTCGATTCTGGACCGTTTCATGGACTATTACTCACCTTTTTGTGGTCCTAAAGTGATTTCCATGGTTGTCGAACCCCAAGTTGTGCTTATGTGTTGGTCGTCAAGACTCGCTGTTTGGGCCGATTCTGGCCCGTTTCTTGGACTATTACTCAGTTTAGGGGTCCCGAAGTGATTTCCACGATTGACGAACCGGGGGGGTGTTTACATGTCGGTCATCAACACTCAAAATTTTAGCCGATTCTTGGACTATTACTCGCCGTTTTGGGGCCTTGAAGTGATTTCCATGGTTATCAAACCCCAAGGTGTGCTTACGTGTCGGTCATCAACAATCGCAGTTATGGCCGATTCTGGCCCATTTCTTGGACTATTACTCAGTTTTGGGGTCCCGGGGTGATTTCCACGATTGACGAACCCCGGGGTGCGTTTACATGTTGGTCATCAACACTCACAATTTTGGCCAATTCTGGTCCGTTTCATGCACTATTACTCACCTTTTTGAGGTCCTAGAGTGATTACCACGATTGACGATCCTTGGGGTGCGTTTACATGTCCGTCGTCAACACTCACATTTTTGGCCAATTCTGACCCGTTTCGTGCACTATTACTTACTGTTTTGGGGTCCCGAAGTTATTTCCCTAGTTGTTGAACCCCAAGGTGCACTTACATGTCGGTCATCAACACTCACAGTTTTGGCCGATTCTGGCCCGGTTCATGGACTATTACTCACTGTTTGGGGTCCGAGAGTGATTTCCACGATTAACGAATCCCGGGATGCGTTTACGTGCCAGTCATCAACACTCACAGATTTGGCCGATTTTGGCCCGTTTTATGGACTATTACTCACTGATTTGTGGTCCAAAGCAATTTCCATGGATGTCGAACCCCAAAGTGTGCTTACGTGTTGCTCGTCAAGACTCCCAGTTTGAGCAGATTTTGGCCCGTTTATTGGACTATTACTCAGTTTAGGGGTCCCGAAGTGACTTCCATTAGTGACGAACCGCGGGGAGCATTTACGTGTCGGTCATCAACACTCACCGTTTTGGCCAATTCTGACCCGTTTCTTGGACTATTACTCACCGCTTTGGGGTCCCGAAGCGATTTCCATTATTGTTGAACCACATGGTGCGCTTACGTGTCGGTCATCAACACTCACAGTTTTGGCCAATTCTGACCCGTTTCGTGGACTATTACTCACTGTTTTGGGGTCCCGGTGTGATTTCCACGATTAACGAACCTCGTTGTGCATTTATGTGTCGGTCATCAACCCTCGCGGTATTTATCGATTCTGACCCGTTTCATGGACTATTTATCACCGTTTTGTGGACCCAAAGCGATTTCCATGGTTGTCGAACCCCAAGGTGTGCTTACGTGTTGGTCATCAAGACTCGCAGTTTGGGCCGATTCTGGCCCGTTTCTTGGACTATTACTCGGTTTAGGGATCCCGAAGTGATTTCAACGATTGATGAACCCCGCAGTGTATTTACATGTCGGTCATCAACACTCACAATTTTGGATGATTCTGCTCTGTTTCATGCACTATTATTCACCATTTTGGGGTCCCAAAGCGATTCCCATAGTTGTTGAACACCAAGGTGCGCTTATGTGTCGGTCATCAACACTGACAGTTTTCGCCGATTTTGGCCCATTTCGTGGGCTATTACTCACTATTTTTGGATCTCGGAGTGATTTCCATGATTAACGAACCCCGCGGTGCATTTACATGTCGGTCATCAACACTCACAGTTCTGGCCGATTCTGACCCATTTTCATGGACTATTACTCACTGTTTTGGGGTCCCGGAGTGATTTCCACGATTAACGAACCTCGGGGTGCCTTTACGTGTGCGTCGTCAACACTCATAGTTTTGGCCAATTCTGACCCGTTTTGTGGAGTATTACTCGCCGTTTTGGGGTCCCGAAACAATTTCCATAGTTGTTGAACCCCAATGTGCACTTATGTGTCGGTCATCAACACTCACAATTTTGGCCGATTCTGGTCCATTTCGTGCACTATTACTCAACGTTTTGAGGTCCTAGAGCGATTTCCATGATTGACGATTTATGTGTCCGTCGTCAACACTCACAATTTTGGCCAATTCTGACCCGTTTGATGGACTATTACGCGCCGTTTTGGGGTCCCGGATCGATTTGCATAGTTGTTGAACCCCAAGGTGCGCTTATTTGTCAGTCATCAACACTCACAATTTTGGCCGATTTTGGCCCGTTTCATGGACTATTACTCACTATTTTGGGGTCTCAGAGTGCTTTCCCCGATTAAAGAACCCTGAGTGCGTTTACGTGTCGGTCATCAATACTCGCGGTTTTTGTCGATTCTGGCCAGTTTCATGGACTATTACTCACCGTTTTGTGGTCCTAAAGCAATTTCCATAGTTGTCGAACCCCAAGATGTGCTTACGTGTTGGCCGTCAAGGCTTGCAGTTTCGGCCGATTCTGGTTCGTTTCTTGGACTATTGTTCAGTTTAGGGTTCCCGAAGTGATTTCCATGATTGGCGAACCCCTGGCTGCGTATACGTGTCGGTCATCAACACTCCCAATTTTGGCTGATTCTGGTCCTTATCGTGCACTATTACTCAGCGTTTTAAGGTCCCAGAGTGATTTCTATGATTGAGGATCTTCGGGATGAGTTTACGTGTCCGTTGTCAACACTCACAGTTTTGGCCAATTCTGACCCGATTCGTGGACTATTACTCGCCTTTTTGGGGTCCCAAAACGAATTCCATAGTTGTTGAACCCCAAGGTGCACTTACGTGTCGGTCATCAACACTCACAATTTTGGCCGATTCTGGTCAATTTCGTGTACTATTACTCAATGTTTTGAGGTCCCAGAGCGATTTTCATGATTGACGATTTACGTGTCCGTCGTCAACTCTCACAGTTTTGACCAATCCTGACCCGTTTCATGGACTATTATGCACCATTTTGGGGTCCCGAATCGATTTCCATACTAGTTGAACCCAAGGTGCACTTACGTGTCGGTCATCAACACTCACAATTTTGGCCGATTCTGGCCCCGTTTCGTGAACTATTACTCACTGTTTTGGGGTCTCAGAGTGATTTCACGATTATAGAACCCCGGGGTGCGTTTACGTGTCGGTCATCAACACTCGCGGTTTTTGTCGATTCTGGCCAGTTTCATGGACTATTACTCACTGAGGGAGTCCCGGATTAGGGGGTGTCCGGATAGCCGAACTATCATCATCGGCCGGACTCCAAGACTATGAAGATACAAGATTGAAGACTTCGTCCCGTGTCCGGATGGGATTTTCCTTGGCGTGGAAGGCAAGCTTGTTGATACGGATATGTAGATCCCCTACCATTGTAACCGACTCTATGTAACCCTAGCCCTCTCCAGTGTCTATATAATCCGGATGGTTTTAGTCCGTAGGACATAACAACAATCATACCATAGGCTAGCTTCTAGGGTTTAGCCTCCTTGATCTCGTGGTAGATCTACTCTTGTAATACCCACATCATCAATATCAATCAAGCAGGACGTAGGGTTTTACCTCCATCAAGAGGGCCCGAACCTGGGTAAAACATCGTGTCCTTGTCTCCTGTTACCATCCGCCTAGACGCACAGTTCGGGACCCCCTACCCGAGATCCGCCGGTTTTGACACCGACATTGGTGCTTTCATTGAGAGTTCCTCTGTGCTGTCGCAATCAGGAAGGATGCCTCTTCCCGTCTTTAAAGACGGTACCATTGCCAAAGGAGCTTTGGCCGCCGGTCAAGCTATCCGGCTAGGTGGTTTTCTTATGACCGCCTGTTCGGCCACCGCTTCGACGATGACCTCTCGGGTCATCAAAAGTGATCTTCGCATCAACTCGGAATTCGCCGAGCAGCTGGATCCGATGGAGCTCTCTTCCGTAAACGAGCTCTTGGATCACATAGCCGCCCTGGGAGTCGCTACAGACTATGATCAGATTGGGCTTAAAACCGATCTGAGAGAAATTAACTCTCCCCAGGCTACCCACCATGTTGCTGTGGTAGAAGAACAACGCGGCGACCCTTCTTCTATGTTAAAAACCAGTTATGTCCGGATTCCCGATCCCTCCATGCCGGATTCCCGCGGAGGGACGGACGTCAATCGAGTACTGAACCTAAAGGCAGACAGCAGACTAGATTCATTGGACGACCTCCAGCAATCCAAGCTTCCAAATTCGGAAACTCCTCAGCCTTTGAGCCTCAGATTAGGCGGGGCTCCGAATTTAGTTCCACCCGCCCACCCAAACACAAGTGATCTATCTCAAATACGGCAAGAGCCCGATGAAACAGTACATCATTACTGGACCAGATTCCTCCTGGTTATGGACAGGATAAAGGACTGCCATGAGGAAAGCGCAATCTCTATTTTCTGCAACAATTGCACGGACAAGGGAATCATGAACGCCATAAGTCATCGCGAAGTCACGCGCTTCGCCCACCTGGCGACCATAGTACGAAAATATTGTACGATGGAGAGTGCCTGGAAAACCGAAACTAGATTTTGGGACAATCCGGCCCTGAACACAACCCTAGTCCAGAATAAAAGGGTGCACCATGCTCAAGCACCTGGGTCAAAAACCAAAAAGCAAAACCCCCCTAAAGGGTACGGAACCATACTGGAGGGATGGCTCAGCGGACCCTGCAAAATCCATAAAACAAAGGGTGCCACTCCAACACATAGCCTTCGAGCATGTTGGATACTACGGCAGGTGGCCAAAAGTGGCGAAGGGCTTCTAGACCCGGAGAACCAGCCCAACAGTACCAGTACGGTATTAACAGTCTTCGAGACTTTCGCATCAAATAATATGCGGAAACGAACAACCCGCAGCCTCGCCGAAGTCTACCAAGTAGCAACAACAAATCCATGGAGCGACAGGGCTATCACCTTCAATGCCAGCGATGAACCTAAATTCCGAATGGCCCGAGCACCAGCCGCATTGGTCCGCAGTCCAATAGTGGACGGCTTTCGTCCTACCAAGGTACTCATGGACGGCGGCAGCGGATTAAACCTCATCTACGAGGAAACCCTCCAAAAATGGAAATAGACGGGAGCCGCATTGAGCGAAGCAGCACAACATTTAGAGGAATAATCCCTAGTCGGGAAGTACGCTGCACAAGAAAAATCACACTAGATGTGGTGTTTGGCTCACCGGACAACTACAGGTCCAAGGAAGTCACGTTCCATGTGGCCTCGTTCAGCAAAACAATCTCGTGAGAGCAGGGTATGAGGCAAAACAATCTCTTCCACAGCGCAAAATGGGGCTCGATGCCAAGGAACAGCTCGCAAAGAGCTACAAAGCCCGCGATGTGCAAAATAGAGGCAGGTGTAAGGTGGTGAAGCTGGAGTCCATAGAACTCCAGGAGTCCCCGGAGAAACGGATGTATGGGAAATCCGAGTCCCCTTATTAGATAAGGGACGAAGCATACCCGCTCTCCTCTAGAGGGATTGGGGACGCTCTCCTCCTGCTTTCCACCCTTGTAGGTGGCTAGTCCGGCTCGAACCGGAACCATGAAGGCCGGGGGAAGATATCCCTCTGCTTGGAGCGCCACTAGCTCGCTATGCGGAACTGAACATCTCCTCCAATCTCCTGGCTGAGGGCTGGGGGCGCGAGAGGAGGAGCCGCGTCGACTATCCATGATGGAATGGATTTTTGTCAGAGGCGCTTCGATGAGTACTTGCGGAAGGAGGATGGTGTGAGTTGGATCTAGATCCTCGCCTCTCTTATAGGCAGCTCATTCACGCGGCTAGGGGGTAAAACGCAAAAATACCCTAGCTTTTCGCATTCATACGACACATGGAAGAGGGCCATTATTGGACGTGGAAGCCAAGGAGCGCAACATTTATAAGGAAGTCGGACACTATTCGGCAGGCACATGGAATTTGAAGGAGAACCCGCCTTGCAACGCCAAAGACAATATACGCGCTGGACTCGTCGTCATTGAAGCCTGGTTCGGGGGCTACTGAGGGAGTCCCGGATTAGGGGGTGTCCGGATAGCCGAACTATCATCATCGGCCGGACTCCAAGACTATGAAGATACAAGATTGAAGACTTCGTCCCGTGTCCGAATGGGACTTTCCTTGGCGTGGAAGGCAAGCTTGGCGATACGGATATGTAGATCCCCTACCATTGTAACCGACTCTGTGTAACCCTAGCCCTCTTCGGTGTCTATATAAACCGGATGGTTTTAGTCCGTAGGACATAACAACGATCATACCATAGGCTAGCTTCTAGGGTTTAGCCTCCTTGATCTCGTGGTAGATCTACTCTTGTAATACCCACATCATCAATATCAATCAAGCAGGACATAGGGTTTTACCTCCATCAAGAGGGCCCGAACCTGGGTAAAACATCATGTCCCTTGTCTCCTGTTACCATCCGCCTAGACGCACAGTTCGGGACCCCCTACCCGAGATTCGTCGGTTTTGACACCGACACTCACTGTTTTGTGGTCCTAATGAAATTTCCATGGTTGTCGAATCCCAAGGTGTGCTTACGTGTTGGCCGTCAAGACTTGCAGTTCAGGCCGATTCTGGTTCGTTTCTTGGACTATAATTCAGTTTAGGGGTCCCTAAGTGATTTCCACGATCGGTGAACCCCTGGCTGCGTTTACGTGTCGGTCATCAACACACCCAATTTTGGCTGTTTCTGGTCCTTATCGTGCACTATTACTCAGCGTTTTAGGGTATAGAGTGATTTCCACGATGGAGGATCCCCGGGATGAGTTTACGTGTCTGTCGTCAACACTCACAGTTTTGGCCAATTCTGACCCGATTCGTGGACTATTACTCACTGTTTTGGGATCTCGAAGCAATTTCCATAGTTGTTGAACCCCAAGGTGCACTTACGTGTTGGACATCAACACTCACAGTTTTTGCCGGTTCTGGCCCATTTCTTGGACTATTACTCACTGTTTTGGGGTTTTGGAGTGATTTCCACGATTGATAACCTGGGGTGTGTTTACGTGTCGGTCATCAACACTCACAGTTTTGGCCAATTCTGACCCGATTCGTGGGCTATTACTCACCGTTTTGGGGCCCCGAAGCGATTTCCATGGTTGTCAAACCCCAAGGTGCGCTTACTTGTCGGTTGTCGGTGTCAAAACCGGCGGATCTCGGGTAGGGGGTCCCGAACTGTGCGTCTAGGCGGATGGTAATAGGAGCCAAGGGACACGATGTTTTACCCAGGTTCGGGCCCTCTTGATGGAGGTAAAACCCTATGTCCTGCTTGATTGATATTGATGATGTGGGTATTACAAGAGTAGATCTACCACGAGATCAAGGAGGCTAAACCCTAGAAGCTAGCCTATGATATGATTGTTGTTCTGTCCTATGGACTAAAACCATCCAGTTTATATAGACACCGGAGAGGGCTAGGGTTACACAGAGTCGGTTACAATGGTAGGAGATCTACATATCCGTATTGCCAAGCTTGCCTTCCACGCCAAGGAAAGTCCCATCCGGACACGGGACGAAGTCTTCAATCTTGTATCTTCATAGTCTTGGAGTCCGGCCGATGATGATAGTTCGGCTATGCAGACACCCCCTAGTCCAGGACTCCCTCAGTAGCCCCTGAACCATGCTTCAATGATGACGAGTCCGGCGCGCATATTGTCTTCGGCATTGCAAGGTGGGTTCCTCCTCCGAATAATTTATAGAAGATTGTGAACACCAGGATACTGTCCGGCTCTGCAAAATAAATTCCACATTCCACCGTAGAGAGAATAATATTAACACAAGTTCAATCTGCTGACGTGTTTCGTGGCGTGACGTCACACCACAACCAAGCCTTTACTTGAATCGTTTTTATTATACCACCTCAGCATGTTTAGCGTAGCGGTTTCCTTTGCACGTCTTGTTGAAGCAGAGATCGTGTTCCCCTTATTCCGGGATTCCCATCAATACGGACGTGGGTAACCCAACTGCGCCATTGATTGCGGCGCTTGGGAGAAAAGCGAGTTTTATCAGGCCGGTGGGGACGCATAGTTTCGTCCGCCCATATATAAGGGGATAAGGATCCACCTTTTTACCTACGCCTTCTTCCTCCTTTGCTTATCCATCTCCGCGCACTCGAGCTCCAGTGCCCAAGTCCGCACATCTCACCTCAACCTTCTCCAACTATGTCTGGAGCGGGAGGCAAGTGGATGGCCTCCTCCGTTACGGAGGGGCACATCAAGAAGCTGCGCAGCGCCTGATATCTGTCCAGCGACATCGCGCACCGGCTCCCCGATGAGGGGCAGCCCATCCCCACCCCCAGGCCCCATGAGAGGGTGGTATTCCTTCCCCATTTCCTCCGCGGACTGGGCTTCCCACTTCACCCCTTTGTCCAGGGGCTCATGTTCTACTACGGCCTGGATTTCCATGATCTGTCCCCAAATTTCATCCTCAACATCTCGGCGTTTATCGTCGTGTGCGAGGCTTTCCTATGCATCTAGCCCCACTTCGGCTTGTGGCTCAAGACCTTCAATGTCAAGCCGAAGGTTGTGAAGGGTAGTCAAGCAGAGTGCGGAGGCGCCATGGTGGGCAAGATACCCAACGTTACTTGGCTCGAGGGCGCCTTCGTGGAAACCATCAAGGGGTGGCAATCGGGGTGGTTCTACATCACCGAGCCGCGTGACCCTAAATGGGCAGCGGCCCCCGAATTCAGATCTGGCATCCCCACACGGCTCACCTCTTGGAAAGAGAGTGGCCTGACTTGGGGCGATTCAGAGGAGCTGACCGGACTCCAAGCCTGCATCCAAAAGCTAGTGAACAAGAAGCTCAAGCTTGTCAACGTAGTCCAGGTCATGCTCATCCGCCGGATTCTCCCGTGCCAACAACGGGCCTTCAAATTGTGGGAGTTCGATCCGGCCCAGTACCGAACCTTGAGCGGGCTCTTCGACACTAGGTACGAAGATGCCTGGAAGGTGCTGTTTAAGGGCGCCGAGGCTCCCGCATCCGCTACCGAAGATCGCGGATTCAGCTCGCAGCACCAGGCTAGCGAGGTAAGCGATTTTACCCTTTACGGGACACTTGTTTTCCATAGTTTGACTCCATGCGGGATCTAAACTCCCTCTCCTTTGACAGGACTGGCTGAAGAAGGCCGAGCAGACTAACTGTCCGTCCCCTTTGCCAGAAGACCCAGCGGACGCCCGTTTAGTGGTGCTGCTGGTTCCGGCACCCCACGTGGTGCCGGAGAAGAAGGCCAAGAAGGAGGCCACGGGCACTCGAAAGAGTTCCCGTTTTCAGGTGTCCGATGACTCCGAGGCGGACTCCTCCCACGAGGACGAGGAGGAGAAGAAAAAGGCCTCTCCCCCAGCGGGGGGAGGGAATAAAAGGAAGGCTTCCCCAACGAGGGAGGCCGAAGGGTCCAAGAAGGGAAGGACTCTTCCCCCGGACTGTTCCGCCCACGCCGGTGACGACGATGAGAATTGGCCTCCAAGGGCCAAGCCCCTGGCGAGATCGTAAGTATCCAGACTCTCGAATGACTTCATGATTTTTCTTTCTGCCACATGGTGTCTTTATAACGCCGCATACAACCCTGCAGTCCGCCCAAGGACGATCTTCCCGCTTCGTCGAGCGGGTCCTTTGGCACGTCGGATGTGAACAGTGCTTCACTTCCAACCGCCTCCTCCCCCCGTGACGCTGACGATGCCCAGGTGGGATCCCAGAGAAGGACCCACCCGGAGGAGGAAGACCCGGAGGTGCCACAGGGCGACCTCCCGGACTTCGTACCGGACTCCGCACCGGAACCGGCAGTGGTTCCGGAGTCCGGCGGGCGGCCCCTTCGTAAGAAGGGCAAGACCGTGACGCCGGCGGCCTCCGTCCAACCGGAGGCGTCGGATAACTTGCTGGATGCGCTCAATGGCGCTTCCATCAAGGAGGAACACCACACTGTCATGAGTGCGGTGATTCAGAAGGTTCAGCTCGCCAAAAGCGGGCTGACCGAAGCCTCCAGCAGCCTTCTATCAGGCTTTGAGGTAAGAATATTAATATATGTAAAATAGTACCGCATAGACAGTAGCCCCTGATGCTCGGTTCGGTGTTCGGAAAGAAAAGCCGGACTAAGGATCTAAAAAGATATACGCAGGAATATTAATAAATATGTCAATATGGGATTGCAGGCTGTGCTGCTGACCTCTGCCGCACTGACTGCGGAGGTCAATGCTTTGAAGCAAAGCCACGAGCGGTCCAAGAACAAGCTCGGCCGTGCCAAGAAGCAGCTCGAGGACAAGGAAGGTGAGTAACACCTTATTAAAGTTGTACCTTACAGAAAAGGATTTGGTTGCAAGAGAAATGACAAGGATAACGTGGGTACTTCAGGGGCCACGAACGAGGTGGCGACCCTGAAGGAGGCGGTGTCCGTGGCCGAACGTAATGCGGCCGTGGAGCGCGCCAGGCGAGAGAAGCAGGAGGCGCGGGTGGCGGAGGTACAGCAAGAGCTCCAGGCTCTCGTGGAAAAGCATGAGAGTTTGGAGCGCGACTCGAAGACTCGAGAGTCCGAGCTTGCCTCGGCTCTTGAGAGCGCCAAAGCCGCTAAGGCCGAAGCCCACAAGGCCCTTCAGGAAATCGAGGCGTTGAAAAAAATAGCGGCGGGTAAGGCATTTTTCATGCAAAGCAAGCATGTGAATGTGAATTACCTGTTACTTACCCGAATTCGGAGCTCTCCAAGAGCGTTCGCAGATCTGCCCCGCAGCGTGTCAGATGCTGCCGCTTTCTACAGGGCCGAGGAGGGGAGCTCGATGGAGAAGGTCTTCTGGTCTCAGTATGCTAAGGTTGGACATCCGATGCCCCTTAGCGACCAGCTGAAGCAGCTGGTCGAGCTCCACAAGGTGGCCGAACAGGCCATGAAGGGCCTCATAGTTCGGCTGTGGCCCAATGAGGCCATGCCTGGGAGCTACTTCGGCCTGGTGGGCGGCTGGTGGATGCTTGTCCATGGGTTGAGGTCATCAAGCGATCCGCCTGTATTGAAGGTGCCCGTCGGGGCAGCGTGCTAAGGTGCACTGGGGCAAGATGGATGCTGAGAAGCTTGTGACGGACGCGCCACCGCCGGGCAAGGAGTATCGCACGCCTGAGATGTATTACAGGAGTTTCCTGAAGGGTGCCCGCACTATTGCGGGTGAGTGCTCCAATAATGTAATATTTGAGTAGACTCGCATATGCACTAAGCAACGCTTGTTGATTTAAAATATTACCTTCTGCTCGGCTATTTATCAAATCTGAGAGATGGCAAGTCGTCGGCTTCAGCCCCCATGCCACGAGTGCTGGGGTGTTCGGGATAAATTGGAGCACTCTTGTTCCCATATATGGGTCCATCTAGGGAGGCGCTCAACACAACGAACTAGGCAACCGGACTTATAATGCTTGAACACTCTCACTTAGCCATAGAATTCTATAATTTTAAATTTCGGCGAAGCCCCTAGTGTTCGGAAGGCCGAATTCGGGGCGCTATCCACGCCTGGGCCGGACAAAGCCGGTTCCTCGCTCTAAGCGGCAAAAGTCTTTAGGGACTCGAAAAAACCTCTCGAACAGCGACCGGCTCTCGCCTCATCATGACGGTCAGTTTTAGCTTTCTCCACTGAGGCGCTCGCCTAGCTCAACTGGGGCGCAATCGCAGTGGTTCTTCCAGTGCTACCTTAGCCGATAGAACGGAACGTAAGGTACCAAAACATGGGAGCCGGGCAAACCCAACTATTGACCCAAGACATGATTCGGAGCCGATGCATATAATGCTATAAGTTCGGGGTGCCGCACTTGAGAAAGTGTTCGGACTTATCACACCATAATGTGGGGAACTTAAGCCCCTGGTGTATTTAGCCGTACCAAAGTGTACGGATGCGACATGTCATAAATGAACATATGTATAAGAAAGGAATGCAATTATAAGCAAAAAGGTGGTGCATTGTTTATTCAAGAAATACTGCCATGAATGCAGAACGATACAAATAGTGCGATGAGCAAGGGATGGGACTATTAAACATGTCCCCCTCCAGGGGTAGGCTGCGGAATGGTGTATAAAATAGATTTAGTGCTCGTAATGGAGACCACATGGATATTCGTCGTAGCCTTTCTCCTTCCCTGGCTGTTGTATCGTGAGTTCGCCCGGTCTACTGCCAGACAGGGCCTCTGGTGAACGGAGTCCTGTGGGTAAGAAAGAAAAAGAAAAAAAAGGAATGACACACTTGGGATCCCCTGATGTGGTTAAGCCGCATTCTGGGCCTGTCGTGGTCGTGCCCCTTCCCCTATGCCCATGGTATCTCCAGAGCGTAATGATGTACGCGAAGGACCAGTCTTGCGATCTTGCGAGGGCTGGGGTTGGGGTCGCATTGCTACGCGTGCTCGGAACGTGCCAGGTGGTCTTGTTGTAGGTTACTCCGGGCGCGTTTAGCCGTGTCCGGTCGCTTAACGGCTGGACTCGAGAATTGCCTTAAGAGGCTGCATTGTACTTCTGCCGCGAGAGCCGCTGTAAGTTCCTTCGTTCGGAGGGAGCGTTCGGTGTTTCCGTTGACCGTGATGACTCCTCGAGGGCCTGGCATCTTGAGCTTGAGGTATGCGTAGTGCGGCACCGCGTTGAACTTTGCAAACGTGGTCCGTCCGAGCAGAGCATGATAGCCGCTGCGGAACGGAACTATGTCAAAGATTAACTCCTCGCTTCGGAAGTTATCCGAGGATCCGAAGACCACTTCCGGTGTAACTGAGCCCGTACAATTGGCCTCTACACCTGGTATGACGCATTTCAAGGTCGTCTTCATGGGTTTAATCCTTGAGGGGTCTATGCCCATCTTGCGCACTGTGTCCTGGTAAAGCAGGTTCAGGCTGCTGCCACCGTCCATCAGGACTCTGGGAGGTGAAATCCATCGACGATTGGGTCTAAAACCAATGCGGCGAATCCGCCGTGGCGGATGCTGGTGGGGTGGTCCCTTTGATCAAAAGTGATCGGGTAGGAGGACCATGGGTTGAACTTCGGGGCGACTGGCTCCATCGCGTATACGTCCCTGAGTGCATGCTTCCGCTCCGTCTTGGGTATGTGGGTTGCGTATATCATATTCACCGTCCGCACTTGTGGGGGGAAACCCTTCTGTCCTCTATTGTTCGGCGGTCGGGTCTCTTCTTCGTCATCGCTATGCAGCCCCTTGCCATTGTTTTCGGCAATTAGCTTGCCTGCCTGCTTGAATACCCAATAGTCCCTGTTGGTGTGGTTGGCTGGCTTTTTGGGGGTGCCGTGTATCTGGCACGACCGGTCGAGTATTTGGTCCAAATTGGACGTACCCGTAGTAGTTCTTTTGAATGGCTTTTTCCGCTGATCGGGTTTGGAGCCTCTGACTCCGGCATTGACTGCTGTATCCTCATTATTGTCGCCGTTAATGCGGCGTTTGTTCTTGTTGCGACGCGACCTGCCATTGCGGTCCTTCGTATCCGGACTGCCAGAATTTTTGCTAAGGTTGTTGCTGCGGGCTAGCCAGCTGTCCTCTCCCGCGCAGAAGCGGGTCATGAGTGATGTGAGGGCTGCCATGGATTTCGGCTTTTCCTGTCCCAGGTGCCGGGCAACCCCACTCGTCACGGATGTTATGTTTGAAGGCCGCGAGGGCCTCCGCATCCGGACAGTCGACGATTTGATTTTTCTTAGTTAAGAACCGTGTCTAGAATTGTCTGGCCGATTCGTCTGGCTGCTGAATTATGTGGCTTGGATCGTCAGCGTCTGGTGGTCGCACATACGTGCCCTGGAAGTTATCAAGGAATGCGGCTTGCAGGTCCTCCCAACACCCAATTGATTCTGCTGGCAAGCTGTTAAGCCAATGCCGAGCTGGTCCTTTAAGCGAGTGGGAGGTATTTGATGGCGTGAAGATCGTCACCACGGGCCATGTGGATATGAAGGAGATAGTCTTCGATCCAAACCGCGGGGTCTGTTGTGCCATCATAGGATTCAATATTCATGGGTTTAAACCCTTCGGGGATTTGATGATCCATTACTTCATCTGTGAAGCATAGTGGGTGTGCGGCGCCTCTGTATTGGGCTATATCGTGACGGAGCTCCAACGAGCTTTGTCTACTGTGTTCGGCTCGACCGGACTTACTGTGTCCGGCGCGACGATTGTCGTCGCGTATCATGGGGCGCCCACGCGATCCGTAGATCGATCTTGATTGTCTTGCCTTATCCTCCAATATATCTCGCAAGTCTGGAGCGTTCCCCTGTGGCCTTGTGCTTTTCGAGCGATGCCGGGGTACGGTTCTAGTGGAGGGCCTAGAGGCCTCTCTGTCGCGGCCACGAGGTGGCCGGTCAGCCGCATTGTGCTCTGGTGATGCAGGTTTATATGCCTCCTCCTCTAATTAGGGGAGCAACTTGTGTTTGGGGTAGCTTTTGGAGGGGCGTTCGAGCTCATGCTCTTCGGCCACAAGGACTTCAGTCCATCTGTCAGCTAGCAGATCCTGGTCAGCTCTAAGCTATTGCTGCTTTTTCTTGAGGCTGTTTGTCGTGGCCATAAGCCTGCGTTTAAAACGCTCTTGTTCGACGGGATCCTCAGGCACGACAAATTCGTCGTCGTCGAGGCTTGCCTCGTCTCCGGAGGGAGGCATGTAATTATCATCCTCCACCTCTTCGTCTGCCGCTCTCTCATGAGGGCTGGCATCTCCATCCTCTTGCGCTGAATCTTGATGGAGGGGGTTGTCTTTGGCACTGTCTGGGGTATTATTATCTCCGCTGCCGGAATCGCCATTCTTGCTGTGGCAGGATTTTGAGCGGCGCCGCTGACGCCGGCGCTTGGGCTGTTTCTTGGAGGGGTCTTCCTCCGTTGTTCCTTCGCCATTCCCATCCTTTGGGATATCCACCATGTATATGTCGTATCACGAGGTGGCTTTCCAGTGCCCAGTAGGCACTGGTTCTTGGTCGTCTCTGGCATCGTCGTCCATACCGTCGATGTCTTCGGAGTCGAAGTGTAGCATGTCGGTTAAGTCTTCGACAGAGGCTACTAAGTGGGTGGTGTGTGGTTCTTGAATTTCTTCGTCGTCCGCATCCCAACCGTCCTGACCGCAGTCCGGCCAGGGCCCTCCTGATAGCGAGAGATACTTTAGCAAACTCAGGATGTCGCTGAAAGGTGAGTGCTAAAAGATGTCCGCAGCAGTGAACTCCATGATCGGCGCCCAATCGGATTCGATTGGAGGGGGCGCAGGAGGTTCGGAGTCCGGCAAGGAGTCCGGCACCTTGGAGTCACGAGCTTCAGAAGGGACAAAGTCAGTATTCGGCTCTATCGCCATAGAGGTTGCAGCCCCCGAGGCGGTGTCTAACCACCCGTCCTCGATCTGCACAGCCGGCTCCGAATCGAGGGTCGGAGCGGACTCGTGTGCGGCCTCTAGGGCACTGTCCGGCAGCAGAGCTAAATCATGCCCATCGTGACAGTGCGGCGCGCTCGGCTATGGCTCGAATCCATTGAAGATCAAGTCTCCGCGGATGTCAGCCGTGAAGTTCAGACTTCCAAATATGACCTGACGGCCAGAGGCGTAGCTTTCGATCTGCTCCAGATGGCCAAACGAATTGGCACGCAGTGCAAAGCCGCCGAATACGAAGATCTATCCGGGGAGAAAAGTCTCACCCTGGACCGCGTCGTTGTTGATGATCGAAGGAGCCATCGAGCCTATCGGTGACGACACAGAGGAACTCTCAATGAAAGCACCAATGTCGGTGTCAAAACCAGCGGATCTCGGGTAGCGGGTCCCGAACTGTGCGTCTAGGCAGATGGTAACAGGATACAAGGGACACGATGTTTTACCCAGGTTCGGGCCCTCTTGATGGAGGTAAAACCCTACGTCCTGCTTGATTGATATTGATGATGTGGGTATTACAAGAGTAGATCTACCACGATATCAAGGAGGCTAAACCCTAGAAGCTAGCCTATGGTATGGTTGTTGTTCTGTCCTAGGGACTAAAACCATCCGGTTTATATAGACATCGGAGAGGGCTAGGGTTACACAGAGTCGGTTACAATGGTAGGAGATCTACATATCCGTATCGCCAAGCTTGCCTTCCACGCCAAGGGAAGTCCCATCCGGACACGGGACGAAGTCTTCAATCTTGTATCTTCATAGTCTTGGAGTCCGGTCGATGATGATAGTTCGGCTATCCGGACACCCCCTAGTCCAGGACTCCCTCATCGGTCATCAACAATCGCAGTTTGGGCCGATTATGGCCCATTTCTTGGACTATTACTCAGTTTTGGGGTCCTGGAGTGATTTCCTCGATTAACGAACCACGGGGTGCGTTTACATGTCTGTCATCAACACACACAGTTTTGGCCGATTTTGTCCACTTTCATGGACTATTACTCACTGTTTGGGGGTCATGAAGGGATTTCCATAGTTGTCGAACCCCAAGGTGCGCTTACGTCTTGGTCATCAACACTCACAGTTTTGGCTGATTATGGCCCGTTTCATAGACTATTACTCACTGTTTTGGGGTCCTGGAGTGATTTCCACGATTAACGAACACTGGGGTGCGTCTACCTGTCGGTCATAAACACTCATAGTTTTGGCCGATTCTGGCCCGTTTCATGGACTATTAGTCACTATTTTGGGGTCCTAGAGTGATTTCCACCATTAACAAACCCCTGGGTGCGTTTACATTTATGTCATCAACACTCAACATTCTGACCCGTTTCGTGGACTATTACTCATTGTTTTGTGGTCCCAAAGTGATTTCCATAGTTGTTGAACCCCAAGATGTGCTTATGTGTTGGGCGTCAAGAATGGCAGTTTGGGCCGATTCTGGCCTGTTTCTTGGACGATTACTCAGTTTTGGGGTTCCCGAAGTGATTTCTAGATTGATGAACCCCAGGGTGTGTTTACGTGTCGGTAATGAACACTCATAATCTTTGCAGATTCTGGTCTGTTTCGTGCACTATCACTCAGCGTTTTGGCGTCCCAAAGCGATTTCCACGATTGACGATCCCCAGGGTGCGTTTATGTGTCTGTCGTCAACACTAATAGTTTTGGCAAATTCTGACCTGTTTCGTGGAATATTACACAACGTAATGGGGTCCCAAAGTGATTTCCATAGTTGTTCAACCCCAAGGCGCGCTTACTTGTCGGTCATCAACACTCACAATTTTGGCCGATTCTAGTCCATTTCGTGTACTATTACTCACTGTTTTGGGGTCCCGGGGTGATTTCCACGATTAATGAACCTCTGGCGCCTTTATGTGTCGGTCACCAAGACTCACAGTTTTGGTCGATTTTGTCCCGTTTCATGGACTATTACTCACCGTTTTGGGGTCATGAAGGGATTTCCATATAGTTGTTGAACCCCAGGGTGTGCTTACGTGTCGATCATCAACACTCAGGTTTTTTTCGATCTGACCCGTTTCATGGACTATTACTCATCGTTCTGTGGTCCCAAAGCGATTTCTATGGTTGTCGAACCCCAAGATGTGCTTATGTGTTGGTCGTCAAGACTATCAATTTGGGCCGATTCTGGCCCGTTTCTTGGACTATTACTCGGTTTTGGGGTCCTGAAGTGATTTCCATGATTGCTGAACCCCGGGATGCATTTACGTGTCAGTCATCAACACTCACAATTTTGGCCGATTCTTGTCCGTTTCGTGCACTATTACTTAGTGTTTTGGGGTCCCCGAGCGATTTCGACGATAGACAATCTCCGGTGTGCGTATACGTGTCTGTCATCAACACTCCCAGTCTGGCCCATTCCGTGGACTATTACTCACCGTTTTGGGGTCCCGACGCTATTTACATAGTTGTTGAACCCCAAGGTGCGCTTAGGTGTCGGTCATCAAAACTCACAGTTTTGGCCGATTCTGGCCCGTTTCATGGACTATTACTCACTGTTTTGGGGGTCCCGAAGTGATTTCCACGATTGACGAACCCCGTTCTGTGTCTACGTTTCGGTCATCAACACTCATGGGTTTTGTCGATTCTGCCCCGTTTCAAGGACTATTACTCACCGTTTTGGGGTCCCAAAGCGATTTCCATGATTGACGATCCCCGGGGTGCATTTACGTGTCTGTCATCAACACACACAGTTTTGGGCAATTCTGATCTGTTTCATGGACTCTTACTCACCGTTTTGGCGTCATGAAGCGATTTCCATCATTGTTGAACCCCATGGTGCGCTTACGTGTCGGTCATCAACACTCACAGTTTTCGCCAATATTGGCCCATTCCGTGGACTATTACTCTTTGTTTTGGGGTCCCTGAGTGATTTCCATGATTGATGAACCCCGGGTGCGTTTACTTTTCGGTCATCAACACTCGCGATTTTTATTGATTCTGACCCGTTTCGTGGACTAGTACTTACCGTTTTGTGGTCCCAAAGCGATTTCCACGGTTGTGGAACCCCATGGTGTGCTTACATGTCGGTCATCAACAATCGCAGTTTGGGCCGATTCTGGCCCATTTCTTCGACTGTTACTCACTTTTTCGGGTTCCCAGAGTGATTTCCACGATTGATGAACTCTGGTTTGCGTTTACTTGTCAATCATCAACACTCATAATTTTGGTAGATTCTGGTCCGTTTCATGCACTATCACTCACTGTTTTAGGGTCCCAGGGCGATTTCCACGATTGCCGATCCCCGACGTGCGTTTACATGTCCGTCGTCAACACTCATAGTTTTGGCCAATTCTGACCCATTTCGTGGACTATTACTCACAGTTTTGGGGTCCCGAAGCGATTTTCATAGTTGTTGAACCCCAAGGTGTGCTGACGTGTCGGTCATCAACACTCACAGTTTTTGTCGATTCCAGCCCGTTTCGTAGACTATTACTCACTATTTTGGGGTCCCTTAGAGATTTCCACGATTAGCGAACCCCGGGGTGTGTTTACGTGTCGGCCATCAACACTCACAGTTTTGGCAGATTCTGGCCCGTTTCATGGACTATTACTCACTCTTTTGAGGTCCCGGAGTGATTTCCGCGATTAATGTACCAAGGGGTGCATTTATGTGTTGATCATCAACACTCTCGATTTTTGTCGATTCTGACCCGTTTCATGGACTGTCACTAATCCTTTTGGTGTCCGAGAGCGATTTTCACGATTGATGATCCTCGGGTTGCGTTTACTTGTCTGTCATCAATACTCACAGTTTTGGCCAATTCTAACCCGTTTCGTCGACTATTACTAAACGTTTTGGGGTCCCAAAGTGATTTCCATAGTTGTTGAACCCCAAGGTGGGCTTACGTATCGGTTAAACCTGGGCAAACGTCGGGCCGGGTCGGGTTTCGGGCCAGGCTTGTAAAAGCCCGACCTTCATTTCTCAAGCCCGAGCCCGGCCCGAAGCCCGAAATACTCCATATTTTCAAGCCCGAGCCCGGCCTGAAGTCAAGCCCGAAGCCCGAAAGCCCGGCCCGAATGCTATTTTCTAGTACGCGCACGTGCAAGCCCGGCCCGAAGCCCGAAAGACCGGCCCGAAATATGGGAAAATTGAAGCCCGAGCCCGGCCCGAACTATCTTTCGGGATGCAAAACAAAGCCCGAGCCCGGCCCGAATGTCAAGCCCGGCCCGGCCTGGCCCGGGTTTTTCGGGCCGGGCTCAGGCCGGGTCGTCGGGCCGGGCTGCCCATGCCCGGGTTTAGTATCGGTCATTAGTACTCATAGTTTTGGCCGATTCTGGCCCATTTCATGGACTATTACTCGCTGTTTGGGGCTCCCTTAGTGATTTCCACGATTAACGAACCCAGGGTGCGTTTACGTGTTGGTCATCAACACTCACAGTTTTGGCTGATTCTGGCCCATTTCATGGACTATTACTCACTATTTTGGGGTCCCTTAGAGATTTCCGCGATAAACAAACCCCGGGCTGTCTTTACGTGTCGGTCATCAACAATCACAGTTTTGGCAGATTCTGGCCCGTTCCATGGACTATTACTCACTGTTTGGCGTCCCAGAGTGATTTCCACGATTAATGATCCTCGGGATGTGTTTATGTGTCGGTCATCAACACTCACAGTTTTGGCCGATTCTGGCCCGTTTCATGGACTACTACTCACTGTTTAGGGGTCCCAGAGTGATTTCCACGATTAATGAACCCCGGGGTGCGTTTACATGTCGGTCATCAACACTCACAGTTTTGGCTGATTTTGTCCTGTTTCATGGACTATTACTCACCATTTTGGGGTCATGAAAGGATTTCCATAGTTGTTGAACCCCAAGGTGCGCTAACGTGTTGGTCATCAACACTCGCGGTTTTCGTGGTTTTTGGCCCTTTTCGTGGACTATTACTCACTTTTTTGGGGTCCCAGAGTGATTTCCACGATTACCTAACCCTGGGGTGTGTTTACGTGTCGGTCATCAACAGTCACAGTTTTGGCCAGTTCTGGCCCGTTTCATGAACTATTAGTCATTGTTTTGGGGTCCCGAAGTGATTTCCACGATTAACAAACCCCTGGGTGCATTTACATTTCTGTCATCAACACTCACGGTTTTTTTCGATTCTGACCCGTCTCGTCGACTATTACTCACCATTTTATGGTCCCAAAGCGATTTCCATAGTTGTTGAACCCAAAATGTGCTTATATGTTGGTCGTCAAGAATGGAAGTTTGGGCCAATTCTGGCCCGTTTCTTGGACGATTACTCAGTTTTGGGGGTCCCGAAGTGATTTCCAGATTGACGAACTCCAGGGTGCGTTTACGTGTTGGTCATCAACACTCATAATTTTGGCAGATTCTGGTCTGTTTCACGCACTATCACTTAGTGTTTTGGGGTCCCAGAGCGATTTCCACGATTGACGATTCCCGGGGTGCGTTTACGTGTCCGTCGTCAACACTCACAGTTTTGGCCAATTATGACCCGTTTCGTGGACTATTACTCACCGTTTTGGGGTCTCGAAGCGATTTCCATAGTTGTTGAACCCCAAGGTACGCTTACGTGTCGGTCATCAACACTCACAGTTTTCATCGATCCTGGCCCGTTCCATGGACTACTACTCACTGTTTTGGGGTCCCGGAGTGATTTCCATGATTAACGAACCCCGGGGTGCGTTTACGTGTCAGTCATCAACACTCGTTGTTTTTGTTGATTCACACCCATTTCATGGACTATTACTCACCGTTTTGTGGTCCCAAAGCGATTTCCACAGTTGTCGAACCCTAGGGTGTGCTTACGTGTCGGTCATGCACAATCATAGTTTGGGCCGATTCTGGTCCATTTCTTCGACTATTACTCACTTTTTCGGGGTCCCGGAGTGGTTTCCACGATTGAGGAACCCCGATGTGCGTTTACATGTCGGTCATCAACACACGCGGGTTTTGTCGATTCTGACCCATTTCATGGACTATTACTCATCGTTTTATGGTCCCAAAGCGATTTCCATGGTTGTCAAACCCCAAGGTGTGCTTACATGTTGGTCGTCAAGACTCACGGTTTGGACCGATTCTGGCCTGTTTCTTGGACTATTACTCAGTTTCGGGGGTCCCGAAGTGATTTCCACAATTGACGAACCCCGGGATGCATTTACGTGTCGGTCATCAACACTCATAATTTTGGCAGATTCTGGTCTATTTTGTGCACTATCACTCAGCGTTTTGGGGCCCAGAGCGATTTCCATGATTGACGATCCCCTGGGTGCGTTTACGTATCCGTCCTCAACACTCACAGTTTTGGCCAATTCTGACCCGTTTCATGGACTATTACTCACCGTTTTGGGGTCCCGAAGCAATTTCCATAGTTGTTGACCCCAAGGTGCGCTTACGTCTCGGTCATCAACACTCACAGTTTTGGCCGATTCTGGCCCGTTTCGTGGACTATTACTCATTGTTTTGGGGTCCCTTAGTGATATCCACGATTAACAAACCTCGGTGTGCGTTTACGTGTCGGTCATCAACACTCACAGTTTTGGCCGATTCTGGCCCATTTCATGGACTATTACTCACTGTTTTGGGGTCCCTTAGAGATTTCCACGATTAACGTACCCCGGGTTGCGTTTACGTGTCGGTCATCAACACTCATAATTTTGGCAAATTCTGGTCCGTTTCATGCACTATCACTAATCCTTTTGGGGTCCCAGAGTGATTTTCATGATTGACGATCCCCGGGGTGCATTTACTTGTCCGTCATCAACATTCACAGTTTTGGCCAATTCTGACCCGTTTCGTGGACTATTACTCACCGTTTTGGGGTCCCGAAGCGATTTCCATAGTTGTTGAACCCCAAGGTGCGTTTATGTGTCGGTCATCAAAAGTCACAGTTTTGGCCGATCCTGGCCCGTTTTGTGGACTATTACTCACTGTTTTGGGGTCCCTTAGTGATTTCCACGATTAACGAACCCTGGGGTGCATTTACGTGTTGGTTATCAACACTCACAGTTTTGGCTTATTCTGGCCCGTTTCATGGACTATTACTCACTGTTTTGGGGTCCCTCAGAGATTTCCGTGATTAACGAACCCCGGAGTGCGTTTACGTGGCGGTCATCAACACTCACAGTTTTGGCAGATTCTAGTTCCGTGGACTATTGCACACTCGTTTGGGGTCCTAGAGTGATTTCCACGATTAACGAACCCCTGGGAGCTATTACGTGTCGGTCATCAACACTCATGGTTTTTGTCGATTCTGACCCGTTTCGTGGACTATTACTCACCGTTTTGTGGTCCCAAAGCGATTTCCATGGTTGTCGAACCCCAAGGTGCGCTTAAGTGTTAGTCATCAACACTCGCGGTTTTCGTGGTTTTTGGCCCGTTTCATGGACTACTACTTAGTGTTTTGGGGTCCCGAAGTGATTTCCACGATTAGCGAACCCTGTGGTGCGTTTACATGTCGGCCATCAACACTCACAGTTTTGGCCGATTCTGGCCCGTTTCATGGACTATTAGTCAATGTTTTGGGGTCCCAGAGTGATTTCCATGATTAACAAACCCCTGGGTGCGTTTATATTTCTGTCATCAACACCTGCGGTTTTTGTCGATTCTGACCTGTTTCGTGGACTATTACTCGCTGTTTTGTGGTCCCAAAGCGATTTCCCTAGTTTTCGAACACCAAGATGTGCTTATGTGTTGGTCGTCAAGAATGGCCATTTGGGCCGATTCTGGCCCGTTTCTTGGACGATTACTCAGCTTTGGGGGTCCTGAAGTGATTTCCAGATTGACGAAGCCGAGGGTGCGTTTACGTATCGGTCATGAACACTCATAATTTTGGTAGATTCAGGTCCGTTTCGTGCACTTGCACTCAGCATTTTGGGGTCCCGGAGCGATTTCCACGATGCACGATCCTCGGGGTGCGTTTACGTGTCCCTCGACAACACTCATAGTTTTGGCCAATTCTGACCTGTTTATTGGACTATTACTCACTGTTTTGGGGTCCCGAAGCGATTTCCATAGTTGTTGAACCCCAAGGTACGCTTATGTGTCGGTCATCAACACTCATAGTTTTGGCAGATTTTGGCCCTTTCGTGGACTATTAGTCACCCCTTTGGGGTCCCGGAGTGATTTCCGGGATTAATGAACCCCTGGGCTCGTTTACATGTCGGTCATCAACACTCGCGGTTTTTGTTGATTCTGACCCGTTTCATGGACTATTACTCACCGTTTTGTGGTCCCAAAGCGATTTCCATAGTTGTCGAACCCCAAGATGTGCTTATGTGTTGGTCGTCAAGACTCGTAGTTTGGGCCAAATCTGGCCCGTTTCTTGGACTATTACTTAGTTTTGCGGTCCCGAAGAGATTTCCACGATTGATGAACCCTGGGGTGCATTTACGTGTCGGCCATCAACACTCACAATTTTGGCCGATTCTTGTCTGTTTCGTGCACTATTACTTAGCACTTTCGGGTCCCGGGCGATTTCAATGATTGACGATCCCCGGGGTGCATTTACGTGTTTGTCGTGAACACTCGCAGTCTGACCCGTTTTGTGGACTATTACTCACCGTTTTGGGGTCCCGAAGTGATTTCCATAGTTGTTGAACCCCATGGTGCGCTTACGTGTCGGTCATCAACACTCGTAGTTTTGGCCTATTCTGGCCCGTTTCATGGACTATTACTCAGCTTTGGGGGCCCCGAAGTGATTTCCACGATTGACAAACCCCGGGGTGCATTTACGTGTCGGTCATCAACACTCATATCTTTGGCAGATTCTGGTCTGTTCTGTGCACTATCACTTAGCGTTTTGGGGTCCCAGAGCAATTTCCATGATTGACGATCCCCTGGGTGCGTTTACGTGTCCGTCGACAACACTCATAGTTTTGGCCAATTCTGACCTGTTTATTGGACTATTACTCACCGTTTTGGGGTCCCGAAGCGATTTCCATAGTTGTTGAACCCCAAGGTACGCTTATGTGTCGGTTATCAACACTCATAGTTTTGGCAGATTTTGGCCCTTTCGTGGACTATTACTCACTGTTTTGGGGTCCCGGAGTGACTTCCACGATTAACGAACCCCGGGGTGTGTTTACGTGTTGGTCATCAACACTCACAGTTTTGGCCAATTCTGGCCCGTTTCGTGGACTATTACTCACTCTTTTGGGGTCCTAGAGTGATTTCCACGATTAATGAACCCCTAGGTGCGTTTACATGTCGGTCATCAACACTCGTGGTTTTTGTCGATTCTGACCCGTTTCGTGGACTATCACTCACCGTTTTGTAGTCCCAAAGCGATTTCCATGGTTGTCGAACCCCAAGGTGTGCTTATGTGTTGTTCATCAAGACTCGCGGTTTGGGCCGATTCTGGCCCGTTTCTTGGACTATTACTTAGTTTTGGGGTCCCGAAGTGATTTCCACGATTGACGAACCTTGGTGTATGTTTACGGGTCGGTCATCAACACTCACAGTTTTGGCTGATTTTGGTCCATTTCGTGCACTATTACTCAGTGTTTTAGGGTCCCAGAGCAATTTCCATGATTGATGATCCCCGGGGTGCGTTTACGTGTCCGTCGTCAACACTCACAGTTTTGGTCAATTCTGACCCGTTTCGTGGCCTATTACTCACCGTTTTGGGGACCATAAGCGATTTCCACGATTTCCGTACTTGTTGAACCCCAAGGTGCACTTACGTGTCGGTCATCAATACTCATAGTTTTGGCCGATTCTGTCCCGTTTTGTGGACTATTACTCACTTTTTGGGGTCCCAGAGTGATTTCCATGATTGACGAACCCCGGGGTGCGTTTACGTGTCGGTCATCAGCACTCACAGTTTTGGCCGATTCTGGCCCGTTTCATGGACTATTAATCATTGTTTTGGGGTCCCGTTGTGATTTCCACGATTAACGAACCCTGGGGTGTGTTTATGTGTCGGTCTTCAACACTCACAGGTGTGGCCGATTCTGGCCTGTTTCATGGACTATTACTCACTGTTTTCGGGTCCTGGAGTGATTTCCACAATTAGAGAACCCCGGGGTGCGTTTACGTGTCGGTCATCAACACTCACAGTTTTGCCAATTCTGGCCCGTTTCATGGACTATTACTCATTGTTTTGGGGTCCCGTTGTGATTTCCACGATTAACGAACCCTTGGGTGCGTTTACGTGTCGGTCATCAACACTCATAGTTGTGGCCGATTCTGCCCTTTTCATGGACTATTACTCACTGTTTTCGGGTCCTGGAGTGATTTCCACGATTAACGAACCCCGGGGTGCGTTTACGTGTCGGTCATCAGCACTCACAGTTTTGGCCGATTCTGGCCGTTTCACGGACTATTACTCATTGTTTTGGGGTCCCGTTGTGATTTCCACGATTAACTAACCCTTCGGTGTGTTTACGTGTCGGTCATCAACACTCGCCGTTTTTGTCGATTCTGACCCGTTTCGTGGACTATTACTCACCGTTTTGTGGTCCCAAAGTGATTTCCATGGTTGCCGAACCCCAAGGTGTGCTTACGTGTTGGTCGTCAAGACTCCCAGTTTGGGCGGATTCTGGCCCGTTTGTTGGACTATTACTCAGTTTTGGGGCTCTCGAAGTTATTTCCACGATTGACGAACCCTGGGGTGCGTTTACGTGTCGGTCATCAACACTCATAATTTTGGCAGATTCGGGTCCATTTAGTGCACTATCACTGAGCGTTTTTGGGTCCTACATCGATTTCAACGATTGACGATCCCCGGGTGCGTTTAAGTGTCCATCGTCAACACTCACAGTTTTGGCCAATTCTGACCCGTTTCGTGGACTATTACTCACCGTTTTGGGGTCTCAAAGTGATTCCATAGTTGTTGAACCCCAAGATGCGCTTCCAAAATTGGTCGATTCTAGCCCGTTTCGTGGACTATTACTCACTGTTTTGGGGTGCGGGAGTGATTTCCACGATTAACGAACCCCGGGTTACGTTTGTGTGTCGGTCATCAACACTCGCGGTTTTTGTCAATTCTGACCCATTTTGTGGACTATTACTCACCGTTCTGTGGTCCCAAAGGGATCTCCATGGTTGTCGAACCCCAAGATGTGCTTATGTGTTGTCGTCAAGACTCACAGTTTGGGCCGATTCTGGCCCGTTTCTAGGACTATTACTCAGTTTTGGGTTCCCTAAGTGATTTCCACGATTGACGAACCCCGGTGTGCGTTTACGTGTCGGTCATCGACACTCACAATTTTAGTTGATTCTAGTCTGTTTCATGCCTTATTGCTCTGCGTTTTGGGGTCCCAGAGCGATTTCCACGATTGACGATCCCCGGGGTACGTTTACGTGTCCGTCGTCAACACTCACAATTTTGGCCAATTCTATCCCGTCTCGTGGACTAGTACTCACCGCCTTCGGGACCCGAAGCAATTTCCATGATTTCCGTAGTTGTTGAACCCCAAGGTGCGCCTTACGTCTCGGTCATCAACACTCAGAGTCTTGGCCGATTCTGGCGCGTTTCATGGACTATTAATCACTGTTTTGGGGTCCCTTTGTAATTTCCACGATAAACGAACCCTGGGGAGCATTTACGTGTCGGTCATCAGCACTCAGAGTTTTGGCCGATTCTGGCCCGTTTCGTGGACTATTACTCAGTGTTTTTGGGTCTCGGGAGTGATTTCCACGATTAATGAACCCCGGGGTGCGGGTGTCGGTCATCAACACTCACAGTTTTGGCCGATTCTGACCTGTTTCGTGGACTATTACTCACTATTTTGGGGTCCCGGAGTGATTTCCACGATTAACGAACCCCGGGGTGCGCTTACGTGTCGGTCATCAACACTCACAGTTTTGGCTGATTCTGGTCCGCTTCGTGGACTATTACTCACTCTTTTGGGGTCCCGAAGTGATTTCCATGATTAACAAACCCCTGGGTGCGTTTACGGGTCGGTCATCAACACTCACGGTTTTTGTCGATTCTGACCCGTTTTGTGCACTATTACTCACTATTTTGTGGTCCCGAAGTGATTTCCACGATTAACGAACCTCAGGGTGTGTTTACGTGTCGGTCATCAACACTCACAGTTTTGGTCGATTTTGGCCCGTTTGTTGGACTATTAGTCATATTTTTGGGGTCCCGGAATGATTTCCATGATTAACGAACCCCTGGGTGCATTTACGTGTCGGTCATCAACACTCACGATTTTTGTCGATTCTGACCCGTTTTGTGGACTATTACTCACCGTTTTGTGGACCCAATGTGATTTCCATGGTTGTCGAACCCCAAGTTGTGCTTATGTGTTTGTCGTCAAGACTCGCAGTTTGGGCCGATTCTGGCCCGTTTCTTGGACTATTACTCAGTATTGGGGTCCCTAAGTGATTTCCACGATTGACGAACCCTGGTGTGCGTTTACGTGTCGGTCATCAACACTCACAATTTTGGTCGATGCTGGTCCGTTTCGTGCACTATTACTTAGGGTTTTGGGATCCCGTAGCAATTTCCACGATTGACGATCCCCGGGGTGCATTTACGTGTCCCAACAGTGGATTAGGTCGACGCCGGTCAGTCCATTAGCAAGCAAATCCCTTATTTTGGAAAAGGTGGCTCTATACTTGGCCCGTTTAGCGGTCGTGAGCCAGCCTAGAAGATGATGTACGGGGCTAAGCCGGTCCTCGCAGAAACCCGGTAGATGGTTCTCATCAGATGGAGAAGTGTCTTAGCAGTAAAACCAAGTTTGGTTCCAGTCTTTAGATGACTGGGAAGTTTGGCTGAAGGGAAAACTGCATCTCTTCGATGCTGAATAGAAATTACACCAAGGCTGGGTCCATTGTTGAACTCATTTTGGCGGTTCAGATAAAAATACTCTCTGAAGAGGTCAACGTTGGGTTCTTCTTGAAGGTATACTTCGTAAAAAACTTGGAAGTTGCAGATATTAGACAAGGAATTGGGTCTGATGTCTTGAGGATGGAGCTGAAAGAAATGTAGCACATCACCGAAGAACTTCGACCCAGGCGGGGAGAAGCCCCAGTTTATATGATCAATAAATACTATGACCTCATTATCCTTGGGTTGAGGTTTGACTGCACCCGGTTCTGGGACCCGCCAATGGATGATCTCTTTGGCAGGCATAATAGCAGTCTCAACATACTCCGAAAGCGTTTGCTCCGTTACAATGGAGGGAACCCAGTTGCAAAAAGTGACAGTATTGGTCATTTTTGGCCTAAAAAGGAAATAACGGCGAATGATAAGCCGCCCAATTAAGATAAAAATTGTCATGAAGAGTTAAAGGCATTTTTTAAGCCGGCAAGGTGTGGCAGGGTCTTGATAGCATGGATGAATGTTGGCGGTTTGAAAAAGATTCAGATTTAAGCCGGTGCGCATCTGGCGGGTTACGGATTGCTACCTAAGCCGCCATGGAGGGCTAATGGTGTCTGGCGTGTTGTGGTCTATCTCATAAAGTTGCCAATACAATTGCAGTTCATAAATAGTTATGATCCCATGAGTAAAAAATTTGCTAAGTGCTGAAAAAACAGGTTTTACAGATCAATTCTATTGCTTTGGATCTACGGCAGTTCAGAAGAGGAAAATAAATTCTAAACCTAAGGTGGCGGTAGTAGCAGAGCTCGTGTGCTCAGATGAGATCTGTTATAGAGGGGATATCTTCTGCTATTGAAAAAGAATGCTAAAATGATTGCCGCACAACTTTGATGCCAAGTTCAGATCTAGTTATGCAATCTAAGAGGGGAAGCAGAGGAACAGTGAAGAACTTCGATGAACACAGAAACCCTAAACGCAGATCTGATATAAGTCAAGACAAGTACCTGGAGGTGTTGATGAACAGCAAAGAGGCTCCGCTGGGCTCTGGTATGTTCAGGTTGATGCAACGGCCGGAGTTGAGACAGTTGACGAAGGACGACGACGGTGGAGCTCGGGTATGCGTGGGCATTGCGAGGAGGAAGACGAAGACGAGGAGTAAAGGGGCTAAATAAAAAGGACCCATGTACCTATTTATAAGGAGATGGATAGAAGGCATGCGTGGGATCGAGGAGGCCGAAAAATGATTATGTGGCTGCACGGATGCCTCGATTTTTGGGACGTCCATTGAAGATAAAGATACTGAGATGTTCTGGGCATCGTGCAAAGTTAATGCGGGATAACGTCATGGTGGATTAATACAATTCTGTGTGTTGACGTCATGGCGGGTTATAAAAAATTCATAAAGATTGACGATGGAGGATTTCGCTAAGTCAAGCACTAAAGATTGATATGAACAAGTCCAAATCAACCTGGGGCCTAGTGTTGGGGATATAACTACTAGGTATGACCCGTCCAGGAGGGGGCTGGGTCATGCCACTGGCGGCTTAATATGAAGAAGCCCAAGAAGGTGTGAAGATGGCGGTCCATAATGCAGGCTTGTTGAAGGCCCAAGACCCGGGGACGACTTGAGGCCCACGGGTATGACCTGCCATATGTTTAACTTCTACTTTACAACAAGCTTAGTTGGTCACCGAGCCGGACACGTTGTGTATGAGCTGGCCGGGACTCTGTAAGCCACCGGGCATCAACCTGTGTATATAAAGGGGTGCCGCTTGCGGTGGGTTAACTCAAGAAACAACAGATCAAGAACTAGGTCAAGCGTATTCTCTCCCTGGTAATCAAAACCCAAGCAATACAACCTAAAGCAGGAGTAGGCGTTTACCTCATTGAGAGGGGCCGAACCTAGGTAAATTCTCTATGTCCTTTGTCCCATTTTAACCCCTTCAAGCTAACCTAGCAGTGATGGCTCCACACCTAAGTCCTCTTGTTAGGGCATCTGCCGTGTTAAGTCCATGACACAGCCCATGTTAACATGTAATGTAAGTTCATCCTTCTCAAGCCTTCAAACTTTGTTCTATTAGATTTGGATAGGCATCATTTCCTCCACTGTTGTTTACTTTGGTGTTTACATCTAATTGGATGTTTGTAACAACTACCAGTTTTAAATTGTAGTTGTAAATACATGTTCCTTAAGCAGAACAGATCCATTTATTTGCTTATATAATTGTAAAACATGTTATGTGTCTCCTTGATTCTCTTCCAGAGCCGTATCTCTTGTGCCAGGTAGAACTTTAGGGAACATAGTGAGCCAAACCATCTTGAAGAGAGCAATATGAGCCCAAGGTCCTGTTTTGATGAAGACAGTGAGTTGAAGCTACTCACCAGCAACTGTGAGACAACCTCTGTGCAGTCGCTACCTCAATCAGTTCGACTTCTTTAGTCTCAACTTAAAGCAGAAAGGCTTGCTTCAGCTCAGCTCTGACTTGATGTCAATGATGCAATGAAGATCTCAGAGGACTGCCTTGCGGGCTTTGGTGCTATACAGTTAGGGATAGAGCATCTATCGTTGACATAACTGAGGTCTCGACAGCTTGTTCGGCTGCTTGCGGTGCCCATCCCGGCCAGGCCTAGTGCCTTCTGAAGTGCTCTCAGTTTTGTATATTCTTTTGTCGGCGCGTTTATATGCACTCGTGGCGACCTTTGATGCCCAGTGTATATCATCCGCGATCACGTTGTGCTTTATTATCACCGGTGGCGAACTTTGATTCCCAGTGAATGTAATATTCCATAATTTCTTTATTGCATAGTCTAGCTTTACTCCTGGTCGGGTTGGTGTAATTTAGGCTGGAAGGTTCAATGGATCTCAATGTTGTCGGTCTTCAGGCCGGCCCATTACTCATATGGGAAAAACATGGGCCTATAATCATCTTGGGCCATTAGCAGGTCTAAATGTATAGTAGTCTTCCGCCTTTAACAGGCCGAGTAAAGTTCTGGCCAGCTGGGCCAGAGAATACCATGGGCTTTTAACAGGCTAAAAACTAGATTGGGCTAGCGTTGAGCCAAAAAATTCATGGGCCAATACAGGCCGAAACTGCCTAAGGCCCATGTTTGGACCAAATAGGATGAGCCGTTAATAGGCCAAAATATATCTCGGGCCTTGTTTGGCCCAATAAAATTATGGGCTTTATGCAGGTCGGTATCAACATGGGCCGTAGGCCCAACAGTGTCACAGGCCATTATCAGATGGGCTGTAAGCAGGCCGGATTCAACACGGGCTATAATTAGGCCCAACTGTTACATGGGCCATTAATAGGCCAATAGGCCAGTTGGGCTGAAATTTATCCACGAAGACTACGGGCCGTTAAGAGGCCTAAAGTTACTTCAGACAAGAAATAGCCTAGTTTCTGCATGGCCTGTTAAATGAACTAAAGTTAAACTGGGCCGACAACGTTCCAGATGCACCACAGGCCGCTAACAGGCCGAAACTATTATCGGACCAAACTGGTAAACGGGCATTTAATAGGTTGAAATACAAACATGGCTTATAATGGGCTCAAAAGAACAGTGGAATGTTAACGGGCCTAATCTGATATGGGTCGTAATTTGGCCCAAAACAGGACAGGCTGTGAACGGGCCTGATCTGATATGGGCCTGAATTTGACCCAAAACATGGCAGGCTATTAATGGGCCAGCCCACTAGTGTCTGAAAAAATATGGTGGGCCTTTAACTGGGCTGGCCTTTTTACCTTAAATGGGCCACTGTTGGGTTGTGCCATGTGTCGACATATCATAAGCGTCTTCCGTCCATTGTAGGGATGACATCTGTCCCAACAATGAGTTGACACGTGCATTATCCGGTGAATGAGAATTTTACATGTGGAAAATCCGCATTGGTCGGGGCTGTTAACGGGTTATCGCATCTAAATCAGAACCCGATAGCTTAACGGCGACCGATTACAGGGATGCCGCGTGTCGGTCAGCCTTGACGAAAGCACTTCTATGACGCGTGATTTATCGTCATGGAAGTGGACACTTTCGTGATGATTATTTTGGTAATGTCATGGAACACTTCTACGACAACATAGGTATGACTATCTTGATTTTGTCATAAAATCGCCATGGATGTACATGCATGACAGAAAACGTGACCTACTGTGACAAACATGTATCATCACGAAAGTGTATTTTTTTTGTACTGCTTCCTTATGCAAGATGATTATGGAAGTGCCCATAATCTAAAATACATGTTATGCCTGTTTGAGCAAATGTCTAGATTGAAAATCAACTTCCATAAAAGTGAGTTGTTTATGTTTGGGAAGGCTGCAGAAAAAATGCAGGAATATTCAAGGATATTTACCTGCCCAGTCGGAGAGCTCCCATTGAAATACTTAGGGCTTCCTATTGATAAAAAAGAAATAGAAATAAACACTGGAAACCCTCTGAGGAAAAGATGGAGAAAAAATGTGGAACTTCACAAGGCAGGTTGTTAGCTAGTGCTGGGAGGTTGACATTGATTCAATATTCCCTAACTGGCATACCTTACTTCATGATGTCTTTTTATGGGTTGCATGTTGGGGTTAATAAAAGGATGGACTTCTTTCGGGCTGGATTGTTGTGGCAAGAAAATATTGATAAGAAAAAATACCACTTAGTCAAATGGTCAGAGGTTTGTGAATATGAGGATATGGGTGGTCTTGGTGTCCAAAATCTAGCTCATATGAATAAGGCTTTGTTATGTAAATGGTGGTGGAAATTTACAATACAGAAGAGATGTGGCAAGATGTGTTGAAAGGCAAATCCATTAGAAAAACTTGTGTCACAATTGTGAAACACAGAGGAGGGGACTCACAATTCTGGGGGGAATTGCTAAAACACAAAGACTTCTTCTTCTCTTTGTCTAAATTCAATGTGGGTAATGGTGAAAACACTAGGTTCTGGGAAGATTGGTGGATTGGGTCAAAATCCCTAAAAGATAGTTACCTTCGTTTATATAACACCTATTAGGCGATTCACTGGCACTAGTAGAGAAAGGGCCTTATATTCAACTCTTTAGTCCCGGTTTGTAATAGAACCGGCACTAATGTGACCATTAGTGCCAGTTCCAATGGCTAGGTGGGCGGCTCTCATTAGTACCGGTTCATGGCGAACCTTTAGTAACGGTTCGTGGCATGAACCGGTACTAAAGAGGTGGTGGCAGGCTTGTGTCAGGCTGCGGCCCCACCATGACCTATAGTACTGGTTCATGCCATGATCCGGGACTAGAAGTTCACCTTTAGTACTGGTTCATGTAACCAACCGGGACTAAAGATATCACTATATATAGTGCTTCTTCCAGCCCGAGCTAAAGCCCTCTATTTTTCCCCTCCTCTGTGTTTTCTTCCCCTCTTGCTCGAGCTCCCACCTCCATTTTTGCCAAAATTTTCCAACATTTGAAGGCACCACATCCATCCATGTGATCCCAAAGGCTAGCAACTCTGTCCTTTCATCTCTCATTGCTACATTAGCTCTTGCAATGCTCTATAAGTATAGTGATTTGTGGGTTTTTAGTTTGGGAGGAATTATATGTTGTAGTTTATTCAATTTATATGCAATCTGAGGTCAAAATAACTCTTAGTTTGCATATGTAGGTGTGGTTTACTTAGTGCCTTCCCGTCTCTGTCCTAACCATCGTCGATCGCCCGCACCGTCCCGTCGCCGGCACCACCTTGTGGTGAGCCTCTTGTTATTATCTTTATAATATAAGAAAAAAATCATGTTTGTGTTATTTAGATATATAGTGACTTGTATAATTATCTTACCTGTACATTGTTTGTTATACATAGTGCCAAGGTTTTCATATCCGGCCCCGTCGGCCCTCGTCCGGGTTATGATTCGGATGTGATATATTCTCTATTATAACTATTTGTTGCATTTCGTGTTTATGACAAATTATGCCCATAAACTTGACATAGATATTTTTATCTAGGAGGTATGTGAACCAGAAATTCCAACCGACCCTATTGTCGAGAGGTTAAATTTAGTTGAAAAAGAAAATGAGTATTTGAAAGAAAAATTGAAAAGAATTGAGGGGGAGAAGATGGAATAGGAGTTGCATGTTGCCGATGTCGTCGATGATCACAAGATAAAGATGGAGAAAATGCGCTTGAAGATTAGAAAGATTAGAAAATATGCCATCGATAGTGAGGCTTGGTATCATTATGCTATTGGATCAATGTTACCTTATTGCGATCTTGATCGCATTTGTTGTTGCATTTAAATGCTTTAGCTAGAGAGTTATTTGTATGTTGTTTTATGAGAATAAGTGGTGTATGAATTTTATGTACGAACTTTATGTATGAACTTGTATTAATTTGGTCTATTCGGTGTTGTGTAAATGAAGATGAGTCGGCAATGGATGTGCGATGACCGATGCTCTCCACAGTTCATTAATGGCGTGCATACTTTTCTACTTGCGGCTGAGGCAAACAAGCGGATGGATGGTTTTATGCCTTGTTCATGTGCTAATAGTAAGAATGATCTGAATTACTCTAAGTCAAGAACCATTCACGTCCACCTGTTTGAGTCTGGTTTCATGCCCCACTATAATGTTTGGACCAAGCACGGGGAAAGAGGGGTTATGATGGAAGACAATGAAGAAGAAGAGGATGACGATAGCTATCCTAGCCATGGGTTCCCGGAATACGATGGTACAACAATGGGGGAAGAAGGTGAGTCGGCAATGCAGGAAGAAGCTGAAGAAGAGGCATCAGATGAGCCCACTGATGATCTAGGTCGGGCCATCGCCGATGCAAAGAGAAACTGCACAAGTGAAAAGGAGAAGAAGAAGTTGCAGCGCATGTTAGAGGATCACAAGAAATTGTTGTACCTGAATTGCAAAGCTGACAAGAAAAATCTGGGCACCACACTAGAATTGCTGCAATGGAAGGCAGAGAATGGTGTATCTGGCAAGGGGTTTGGAAAGTTGTTGATAATGTTAAAGAAGATGCTTCCAAAGGACAATGAATTGCCCGAGAGTACATACAAAGCAAAGAAGGATGTCTAACCTCTAGGATTAGAGGTGTAGAAGATACATGCATGCCCTAATGACTGCATCCTCTGCCGCAGTGAGTATGAGGATTTGAACGCGTGCCCGGTATGCGGTGCATTGCGCTATAAGATCAGGCACGATGACCCTGGCGATGTCGAGGGCGAGCGCCCCAGGAAGAAGATTCCTGCCAGGGTGATGTGGTATACTCCTATAATACCATGGTTGAAATGTTTGTTCCAAAACAAAGAGCATGCCAAGTCGATGCGATAGCACAGAGTAGATCGTAAGAAAGACGGGAAGTTGAGAGTACCCGCTGACGGGTCGCAGTGGAGAAAATTTGAGAGAAAGTACTGGGAGGACTTTGCAGGTGACGCAAGGAATGTATGGTTTGGTCTAAGCGCAGATGGCATTAATCCTTTTGGGGAGTAGAGCAGCACCATAGCGACTCTATGTATGTATAACCTGCCTCCTTGGTTATGCATGAAGCGGAAGTTCATTATGATGCCAGTGCTCATCCAAGGCCCTAAGCAACCTGTCAACGACATTGATGTGTACCTAAGGCCATTAGTTGAAGAACTCTTACAGCTGTGGAATGAAAAAGGTGTACGTGCATGGGATGAGCACAAACAGGAAGAATTTGACCTACATGCATTGCGGTTTGTGACCATCAATGATTGGCCTGCTCTCAGTAACCTTTCAAGATAGACAAACAAGGGATACCACGCATGCACGCACTGCTTGGATGATACCGACAGTATATATTTGGATAATTGTAACAAGAATGTGTACCTGGGACATCGTCGATTTCTTCCGAGCAGGCATCCCGTAAGAAAGAAAGGCAAGCATTTCAAAGGTTAGGCAGATCACCGGACGAAGCCTCGCCACCGTACCGGTGATGATGTACATGATATGGTCAAGGATTTGAAGGTAATCTTTGGAAAGGGACCTGGCGGACAATCTATTCCGAAAGACACTGGCGGACGCGCACCCATGTGGAAGAAGAAATCTATATTTTGGGACCTGCCCTATTGGAAAGACCTAGAGGTCCGCTCTGCAATTGACGTGATGCACGTGACGAAGAATCTTTGCGTGACCTTGCTTGGCTTCTTGGGCGTGTATGGGAAGACAAAAGATACACCAGAGGGACGGGAGGACCAGCAACGTATGCACGGAAAGGATGGCATACATCAGGGTCATGCCTACTACGCTCTTATCAAAGAAGAGAAGGAAATCTTCTTTGAATGCCTGCTCAGTATGAAGGTACTGTCCGTCTGGCTTCTCATCGAATATAAAGGGAATAATAAGTATGGCAGAGAAAAAGTTTCAGAACCTAAAGTCTCATAACTGCCACATGATTATAACGCAGTTGCTTCCGGTTGCATTGAGGGGGGCTTCTACCAGAAAATGTTCGATTAGCCATTGTGAAGCTGTGTGCATTCCTCAATGCAATCTCTTAGAAGGTAATCAATCCAGAAATCATATACTATTCCCTTTGTCAGACGGTATGTTACTTGCCCGAGACTCGATCGTCGGTATCCCAATACCTCGTTCAGTCTCGTAACCGGCAAGTCACTTTACTCATACCGTAATGCATGATCCAGTGACCAGACACTTGGTCACTTTGATCTCATTATGATGATGCACTACCGAGTGGGCCCAGTGATACCTCTCCGTTATACGGAGTGACAAATCCCAGTCTCGATCCGTGTCAACCCAACAGACACTTTCAGAGATACCTGTAGTGCACCTTTATAGTCACCCAGTTACGTTGTGACGTTTGGTACACCCAAAGCACTCCTACGGTATCCGGGAGTTACACGATCTCATGGTCTAAGGAAGAGATACTTGACATTGGAAAAGCTCTAGCAAAACGAACTATACGATCTTGTGCTATGCTTAGGATTGGGTCTTGTCCATCACATCATTCTCCTAATGATGTGACCCCATTATCAACGACATCTAATGTCCATAGTCAGGAAACCATGACTATCTGTTGATCAACGAGCTAGTCAACTAGAGGCTTACTAGGGACATATTACGGTCTATGTATTCACACGTGTATTACGATTTCCGGATAATACAATTATAGCATGAATAAAGACAATTATCATGAACAAGGGAATATAATAATAATCCTTTTATTATTGCCTCTAGGGCATATTTCCAACAGTCTCCCACTTGCACTAGAGTCAATAATCTAGTTACATTGTGATGAATCGAACACCCATAGAGTTCTGGTGTTGATCATGTTTTGCTCGCGAGAGAGGTTTAGTCAACGGATATGCGACATTCAGATCCGTATGTACTTTGCAAATATCTATGTATCCATCTTGAACATTTTCACGGATGGAGTTGATGCGAAGCTTGATGTGCCTGGTCTTCTTGTGAAACCTGGGCTCCTTGGCAAGGGCAATAGCTCCAGTCTTGTCACAGAAGAGTTTGATCGGCTCCGACGCATTGGGTATGACTCCTAGGTCAGTGATGAACTCCTTCACCCAAATTGCTTCATGTGCTGCCTCCGAGGCTGCCATGTACTCCGCTTCGCATGTAGATCCCGCCACGATGCTCTGCTTGCAGCTGCACCAGCTTACTGCTCCACCATTCAACATATACATGTATCTGGTTTGTGACTTAGAGTCATCCAAATATGTGTCGAAGCTAGCATCGATGTAACCCTTTACGGCGAGCTCTTCGTCACCTCCATAAACGAGAAACATGTCCTTTGTCCTTTTCAGGTACTTCAGGATATTCTTGACTGTTGTCCAGTGTTCCTTGCCGGGATTACTTTGGTACCTTCCTACCAAACTTATGGCAAGGTTTACATCAGGTCTGGTACACAGCATGGCATACATAATAGATCCTATGGCTGAAGCATAGGGGATGACACTCATCTCTTCTTTATCTTTTGCCGTGGTCGGGCATTGAGCCGAGCTCAATCTCACACCTTGCAATACAGGCAAGAACCCCTTCTTGGACTGATCCATTTTGAACTTCTTCAAAATCTTATCAAGGTATGTGCTTTGTGAAAGACCTATGAGGCGTCTTGATCTATCCCTATAGATCTTGATGCCTAATATATAAGTAGCTTCTCCAAGGTCCTTCATTGAAAAACACTTATTCAAGTAGGCCTTAATGCTATCCAAAAGTTCTATATTATTTCCCATCAAAAGTATGGCATCTACATATAATATGAGAAATGCTACAGAGCTCCCACTCACTTTCTTGTAAACGCAGGCTTCTCCATAAGTCTGCATAAACCCAAACGCTTTGATCATCTCATCAAAGCGAATGTTCCAACTCCGAGATGCTTGCACCAGCCCATAAATGGATCGCTGGAGCTTGCATACTTTTGTTAGCATTCTCAAGATCGACAAAACCCTCCGGCTGCATCATATACAGTTCTTCCTTAAGATGCCCGTTAAGGAATGCCGTTTTGAAGTCCATCTGCCATATCTCATAATCATAGTATGCGGCAATTGCTAACATGATTCGGACGGACTTCAGCTTCGCTACGGGAGAGAATGTCTCATCGTAGTCAACCCCTTGAACTTGTCGATAACCCTTAGCGACAAGTCGAGCTTTATAGACGGTAATTACCATCCGCGTCTGTCTTCTTCTTAAAGATCCATTTGTTTTCTATCGCTCGCCAATCATCGGGCAAGTCAGTCAAAGTCCATACTTTGTTTTCATACATGGATTCTATCTCGGATTGCATGGCTTCAAGACATTTGTTGGAATCTGGGCCCGCCATCGCTTCTTCATAGTTCGTAGGTTCACCATTGTCTAACAACATGATTTCCAGGACAGGGTTGCCATACCACTCTGGTGTGGAACGTGTCCTTGTGGACCTACGAGGTTCTGTAGCAACTTGATCCGAAGTACCTTGATCATCATCATTAATTTCCTCTCCAGTTGGTGTAGGCACCACAGGAACATTTTCCTGAGTTGTACTACTTTCCGGTTCAAGAGGTAGTACTTCATCGAGTTCTACTTTCCTCCCACTTACTTCTTTCGAGAGAAACTCTTTTTCCAGAAAGGATCCGTTCTTGGCAACAAAGGTCTTGCCCTCGGATCTTAAGTAGAAGGTATACCCAATGGTTTCCTTAGGGTATCCTATGAAGATGCACTTTTCCGACTTGGGTTCGAGCTTTTCAGGTTGTAATTTCTTGACATAGGCATCGCATCCCCAAACTTTTAGAAACGACAGCTTAGGTTTCTTCCCAAACCATAATTCATACGGTGTCGTCTCAATGGATTTAGACGGTGCCCTATTTAAAGTGAATGTAGCTGTCTCTAGAGCGTATCCCCAAAATGATAGCGGTAAATCGGTAAGAGACATCATAGACCGCACCATATCCAATAGAGTGCGATTACGACGTTCGGACACACCGTTACGCTGAGGTGTTCCAGGCGGCGTGAGTTGTGAAATGATTCCACATTTCCTTAAGTGTGTACCAAATTCGTGACTTAAGTATTCTCCTCCACGATCTGATCGTAGGAACTTTATCTTTCGGTCACGTTGATTCTCTACCTCATTCTGAAATTCCTTGAACTTTTCAAAGGTCTCAGACTTGTGTTTCATCAAGTAGACATACCCATATCTACTCAAGTCATTAGTGAGAGTGAGAACATAACGATATCCTCCGCGAGCCTCAACGCTCATTGGACCGCACACATCGGTATGTATGATTTCCAATAAGTTAGTTGCTCGCTCCATTGTTCCGGAGAACGGAGTCTTGGTCACTTTGCCCATGAGGCATGGTTCGCATGTGTCAAATGATTCATAATCGAGAGACTCTAAAAGTCCATCAGCATGGAGCTTCTTCATGCGCTTGACACCAATGTGACCAAGGCGGCAGTGCCACAAGTATGTGGGACTATCGTTATCAACTTTACATCTTTTGGTATTCACACTATGAATATGTGTAACATTACGTTCGAGATTCATTAAGAATAAACCATTGACCATCGGCGCATGACCATAAAACATATCTCTCATATAAGTAGAACAACCATTATTCTCGGATTTAAATGAGTAGCCATCTCGTATTAAACGAGATCCAGATACAATGTTCATGCTCAAACTTGGCACTAAATAACAATTATTGAGGTTCATAACTAATCCCGTGGGTAAATGTAGAGGTAGCGTGCCGACGGCGATCACATCGACCTTGGAACCATTCCCGACGCACATCATCACCTCGTCCTTCGCCAGTCTCCGCTTATTCCGCAGCTCCTGCTGTGAGTTACAAATATGAACGGCACCGGTATCAAATACCCAGGAGTTACTACGAGTACTGGTAAGGTACACATCAATTACATGTATATCAAATATACCTTTAGTGTTGCCGGCCTTCTTGTCCGCTAAGTATTTGGGGCAGTTCCGCTTCCAGTGACCCTTCCCCTTGCAATAAAAGCGCTCAGTCTCAGGCTTGGGTCCATTCTTTGACTTCTTCCCGGCAACTGGTTTACCGGGCGCGGCAACATCCTTGCCGTCCTTCTTGAAGTTCTTCTTACCCTTGCCCTTCTTGAACTTAGTGGTCTTATTGACCATCAACACTTGATGTTCTTTCTTGATTTCAACCTCTGGCTGACTTCAGCATTGAAAATACTTCAGGAATGGTCTTCACCATCCCCTGCATATTTTAGTTCAACACAAAGCTCTTGTAGCTTGGTGGGAGCGACTGAAGGATTCTGTCAATGACCGCCTCGTCTGGGAGGTTGATCTCCAGCTGGGACAGGCGGTTGTGCAACCCAGACATTTTGAGTATGTGCTCACTGACAGAACTATTTTCCTCCATCTCACAACTACAGAACTTGTCGGAGACTTCATATCTCTCGACCCGGGCATGAGCTTGAAAAACCATTTTTAGCTCCTCGAACATCTCATATGCTCCGTGTTTCTCAAAACGCTTTTGGAGCCCCGGTTCTAAGCTGTAAAGCATGTCGCACTGAACGAGGGAGTAATCATCAGCACGTGACTGCCAAGCGTTCATAACGTCTTGGTTCTCTGGGATGGGTGCTTCACCTAGCGGTTCATCTAGGACATATGCTTTCTTGGCTGTTATGAGGATGATCCTCAGGTTCCAGACCCAGTCCGAATAGTTGCTGCCATCATCTTTCAGCTTGGTTTTCTCTAGGAACGCGTTGAAGTTCATGTTGACATGACCGTTGGCCATTTGATCTACAAGACATATTTTGCAAAAGTTTTAGACTAAGTACATGATAATTAAGTTCATCTAATCAAATTATTTAATGAACTCCCACTCAGATTGACATCCCTCTAGTCATCTAAGTGTTACACGATCCGAGTCGACTAGGCCGTGTTTGATCATCACGTGAGACGGACTAGTCATCATCGGTGAACATATCCATGTTGATCGTATCTTCCAAACGACTCATGTTCGACCTTTCGGTCTCTTGTGTTCCGAGGCCATGTCTGTACATGCTAGGCTCGTCAAGTTAACCCTAAGTGTTCTGCATGTGTAAAACTGTCTTACACCCGTTGTATGTGAACATAAAGAACTATCACACCCGATCATCACGTGGTGCTTCGAAACGACGAACTTTAGCAACGGTGCACAGTTAGGGGGAACACTTTCTTGAAATTATTATAAGGGATCATCTTATTTACTACCGCCGTTCTAAGTAATAAAGATGCATAAAACATAATAAACATCACATGCAATTATATAGTAGTGACATGATATGGCCAATATCATATAGCTCCTTCGATCTCCATCTTCGGGGCTTCATGATCATCTTCGTCACCGGCATGACACCATGATCTCCATCATCATGATCTCCATCATTGTGTCTTCATGAAGTTGTCACGCCAACGACTACTTCTACTTCTATGGCTAACGCGTTTAGCAATAAAGTAAAGTAATTTACATGGCGTTCTTCAATGACACGCAGGTCATACAAAAATAAAGACAACTCCTATGGCTCCTGCCGGTTGTCATACTCATCGACATGCAAGTCGTGATTCCTATTACAAGAACATGATCTCATACATCACAATATATCATTCATCATTCATCACAACTTCTGGCCATATCACATCACATGACAATTGCTGCAAAAACAAGTTAGACGTCCTCTAATAGTTGTTGCATTTTTTACGTGGCTGCAATTGGGTTCTAGCAAGAACGTTTTCTTACCTACGAATAACCACAACGTGATTTTGTCAACTTCTATTTACCCTTCATAAGGACCCTTTTCGTCGAATCCGCTCCAACTAAAGTGGGAAAGACAGACACCCGCTAGCCACCTTATGCAACTAGTGCATGTCAGTCGGTGGAACCTGTCTCACGTAAGCGTACGTGTAAGGTCGGTCCGGGCCGCTTCATCCCACAATACCGCTGAAGCAAGAAAAGACTAGTAGCGGCAAGCAAGTTGACAAGATCTACGCCCACAACAAATTTGTGTTCTACTCGTGCAATAGAGAACTACGCATAGACCTAGCTCTGATACCATTGTTGGGGAACGTTGCAGAAAATAAAAAAAATTCTACGATTTCACCAAGATCCGTCTATTAGTTCATCTAAGCAACGAATCATGGGAGAGAGATTGCATCTACATACCACTTGTAGATCGCGTGCGGAAGCGTTCAAGAGAACGGTGATGATGGAGTCGTACTCGCCGTGATTCAAATCACCGATGACCAAGTGCCGAACGGACAGCACCTCTGCGTTCAACACACGTACGGAGCGGATGGCGTCTCCTCCTTCTTGATCCAACAAGGGGGAAGGAGAGGTTGATGATGATCCAGCAGCATGACGGCGTGGTGGTGGATGCATCAGAACTCCGGCAGGGCTTCGCCAAGCTGCTGCGGGAGGAGGACGAGGTGTAGCAGGGGGAGGGAGGCGCCAAGACACAGGGTGCGGCTGCCCTCCCCCCTGCCCTCCTTTATATAGGCCCCCAGGGGGGGCGCCGGCCCTGGGAGATGCAATCTCCCAAGGGGGCGGCGGCCAGGGGGGTGGAGTGCCCCCCAAGGCAAGTGGTGCGCCTCCCCCCTAGGGTTTTCAACCCTAGGCGCAGGGGAGGCCCAAGGGGGGGCGCACCAGCCCACTAGGGGCTGGTTCCCCTCCCACTTCAGCCCACGGGGCCCTTCCGGTGGTCCCGGTACAATACCGGGTGACCCCGAAACTTTCTCGATGGCCGAAACAGCACTTCCTATATATAATTCTTTACCTCCGAACCATTCCGAAACTCCTCGTGACGTCCGGGATCTCATCCGGGACTCCGAACGGTTTGCTGCATACTCATATTCATACAACCCTAGCGTCACCGAACCTTAAGTGTGTAGACCCTACGGGTTCGGGAGACATGCAGACATGACCGAGACGGCTCTCCGGTCAATAACCAACAGCGGGATCTGGATACCCATGTTGGTTCCCACATACTCCTCGATGATCTCATCGGATGAACCACGATGTCGAGGATTCAAGCAACCCCGTATACTATTCCCTTTGTCAGACGGTATGTTACTTGCCCGAGACTCGATCGTCGGTATCCCAATACCTCGTTCAGTCTCGTTACCGGCAAGTCAGTTTACTCATACCGTAATGCATGATACCATGACCAGACACTTGGTCACTTTGAGCTCATTATGATGATGCACTACCGAGTGGGCCCAGTGATACCTCTCCGTTATACGGAGTGACAAATCCCAGTCTCGATTCGTGTCAACCCAACAGACACTTTTGTAGATACTTGTAGTGCACCTTTATAGTCACCCAGTTACGTTGTGACGTTTGGTACACCCAAAGCACTCCTACGGTATCCGGGAGTTACACGATCTCATGGTCTAAGGAAGAGATACTTGACATTGGAAAAGCTCTAGCAAAACAAACTACACAATCTTGTGCTATGCTTAGGATTGGGTCTTGTCCATCACATCATTCTCCTAATGATGTGACCCCGTTATCAACGACATCTAATGTCCATAGTCAGGAAACCATGACTATCTGTTGATCAACGAGCTAGTCAACTAGAGGCTTACTAGGGACATATTATGGTCTATGTATTCACACGTGTATTATGATTTCCGGATAATACAATTATAGCATGAATAAAGACAATTATCATGAACAAGGGAATATAATAATAATCCTTTTATTATTGCCTCTAGGGCATATTTCCAACAGAGATATGGGAACTTGACTATGGACATGATTTGAAGGTCCCTTTGTTTCGGTGCAAATGGGTCAATATGATAGGAGGCGGCGTAAAGGAAGACCCGCGGTACGGAATGACAATAGTGGATCTCAACAATCTTGCGTACGCAGACGAACCATTCGTCCTAGCCAATGATGTGGCGCAGGTTTTCTATGTGAAGGACATGTCTACCAAGGCGAGAAAAAGAAAAAATAAGGAAGCGAATACATCATACGATGAGCCAAAGCGCCACATAGTTCTTTCAGGGAAAAGAAACATCGTGGGAGTGGATGAAAAGACAGACATGTCAGAAAGTTATGAAAATTTTAATCAAATTGCTCCCTTCAGAGTGAATATTGACCCGAGCATCCAGTTAAATGATAAAGATTGTCCATGGTTACGGCGCAAAGGGACACACGCGAAGAAAAAGTTTCACACCCATAGACAGGAGGGAATCTTTGTAATAGTTAGGGTGCTTATGTGTTTTGCATTTGAAACGTCTACTTTTGCGCTTCGGACAAACGTGCTCCATTCAAAGCCACGCCATCAACTTTCAACCCTTTCTGACATCATTTGTTATTTTTCATGCATTTTCTGATTTTTTTAGCTAAATGACCCTGAAACTGAAAAGCACTACAAATGAACTCTGAAAAGGTTGAAAGTTGGCATGGTATCATCATTTCAACTAGATAGCATGTGCAAAAAAGTAGAGATGGTTACGGCAAAATCTGGATCCACTTCGTGTACAAAATGGACAATCTCTTTCGAAGTATCAGGGTTTTGGACGAAAATTCATCTGTTACAAAGGCATTTCATTTTTTTAAATAACCTAAGTATTACCAAATTGAATATAATGATAAAACACACTGATATTAAACATAAGAAAAAAGAATCACTGAAAATCTATTTTTAAAGTAAAGTTATTCCCAAACTAGTGATTCACACAAATTTCAAGTAATTCAAATTTAAACTATTCAAATTTGAAAACTACTCGCACTAACAAAAAAATTGTAAGTTTTGGTACCTAAAGCAAAAATATTCACAAAGAAATTCTAAACACAGCAAAAAACAACTCAAAAATAAATAAAAGAAAATAAATCAAGCAGAAAAGAAAAAATATTAAAAAAAGCCCGCCTACTGGGCCACAGCGGTCTGCATACGACTAGAAACCCAACTTGTAGTTGGGCCAGGATGCAGGCCCGCTAGCCCAGTAGGCCCAACAGGGCAGAGTAGGAGAGGTAGGCCTAGAAGGCCTGCTTAGAGAGGAGCTCGACATGGTAGCCGTGGCAGGGCTTATAAACTGGTGCAAGCTCCTCTCAACTAGCAAGGTGAGACTAAACATTGTGCAGTGCGGGCGGCAGCGCACCACCTTTAGTACCGGCTCGTGGCTGCAACCGGTACTAAGGGGGGCATTTAGTACTGGTTGGAGCCACAACCTGGTACTAAAGGGGTGCGCCTTCCTGCCACTTGGTCTGGCCAAAACAGGCCTTTAATACCGGTTGCTGGCTCCAACCGGTACTAAAAGTGCCTCCTATATAAGAAACCCTTCAAAAAAATTAGTTTCTCATCTACACTTCTCTGCTCTGCTGCTTAGATATCGCCGCCGCCCCGTCCCGCACCGTCGCCCGTCGCCGTCGACCGCCGCCGTCCCTGCCACGTGTCATCGCCGTTGACGTCCCCGTCGCCGCCACCCTCGTTGCCGTCCCCGTCGTCGCCGTCTCACCGCCGCCCGTACGCCGCCACCCCGTCGCCGTCTCGCTGCCGCCCCGTCGCCATCCCCGCCGCTCCGTCGCCGCGGTGAGCTTCTGCGCCCCGGCCTCCATGGCTACGCACACGCGTGCGCACACACATATACACAATAATTTTAGTTATAGAAATTAAATGTTTATAGAAATTTTAATTATATATAGAAATGCTAGAATTTTTATATATATAAATGTTTATAGAGAAATGTTAGTTATATATATATATAAACGTTAGAAATTTTTCTGTTTTTTAGTTATAGAAATGTTAGTATTTTTGTTTTTAGTTATAGAAATGTTAGAAATTTTTCTATTTTTTAATTATAGAAATGTTAGTTTTAGTTAGATGAATTAGCTAAATCACAATCCAAACATTTAAAATGTTACATTAAATTTGCATATAGTATTTGTTCTCGATGTCAATGATGCCCGGCCCGCATCCTCCACGTCGACCTGTTCGCGACGACGTCCTGCTTCAGAGGAGCCATGCGGGACTGGGCTCCGCCGGGCTGGCACTGGGAGGTGCTACGTTCAGGGGCATGCCGCTTGGTGAGGAACCCGAGCCCGGGTCCTATCATCGACCCGGAGCTCCTATGATGGCGTTCACGTGGGCCACTTTCGGTACGGAGGGAGCCGGCCCCACCGGCGATGGTACGTCGCCATGTCTGGGAGGAGGACGAGCACGTACGTCGCCACATGGCTGCTATGGACGTCAGGTTCTCCAATACCTGGCAGGTTCTTCGAGGATCTCACCCGAGCTATGATCCTGTGGTGGTTCCTTCTCTTTGGGTTTCCACCGCCCACGCCTCAGGAACCGCGAGTGAACTAGATAATTCGACAGTATTCGATCTATATTATCTAGCTAGTGATGTATTCAATAATATTCGAGACGATGTGTATTCAAGATTATATATATTATTTGATAATATGCGAGACGATGATGTATTCGAGATTATATTCGATGATGCATATTAATTATCTACTATGATTCAGTTTTTTCTTTCGAGATGCATATATATTATCTACTATTATATGAGATGCATATCAATTATCTCCTATTATTTGAGATGCGTACTAAATTGTTTTATATTTCTTCTGGATTAGTTAAATTAAAGCTATGGCGGATAATACCGACAGAGACGAAGGAGAAGAGGCTATGTTCGATCTCATACGCTCAACGAGCCGGCCAGATGACGATCTGAATGAAGAAGATGACGGCTCCCAATATCTGAACAATACCGGGGAGGGTGATATGATATTCGATCGAGATGACCAAATTGATGAAGTGCGGAACTATGATGATGATCTTGAAATAGCAAATACCTACGAGGTACATCTTTATAGAAGTAGGCATCTAGTGATCATCATGTGTTTTTAAATGATTTTGTATATATATATATATATATATATATATATTAATGAATCGAGAACTTTCTTCTTTTAGGCCTCCGGATCGAGCAAATCGTCTGCAGGGAGAGTGTGATGCCCGGCCAAAAAGTTGAAGGAAGGCATAAAGTACAACATTGATGCCATCAAAGATAATGGCAAACCAAGCGAGCCTAAGAAGAATGCGGACAAGTTCGTTCGTCAGTGCAGAGTTCTTGTGAAGGACCAACTACCGATCTCCATTCAAGAATGGAAAAGGGCAGCAAAGCCACGTCCAGATCTTACTTTTGTTGACGATAGAGCCAAAAAAACTACTTTGGGAAGCTCTCATTTCACATTTCATGCTACCAGATCATTTCACAGCTAAAGATGTGGAGAAAGTCAAGAATGCTGCTCTTAGGAAGATGGCGGTTGCATTCAACAACCACAAGAAAACTATATGGGCCGCGTACGTCAAAGGAGGAAAGAAGACTCCAGAATTCACGGGAACACTTGAGAAGCAAAAAGATCACTGGGAAGATTTCGTGAAATTCAAGGAATCGGAACTAGTTAAGGAACGGTCGAGAATAAACATGATCATGTTGGAAATATGCCCTAGAGGCAATAATAAAAGGATTATTATTATATTTCCTTGTTCATGATAATTGTCTTTTATTCATGCTATAACTGTATTATCCGGAAATCGTAATACACGTGTGAATACATAGACCATAACATGTCCCTAGTGAGCCTCTAGTTGACTAGCTCGTTGGTCGACAGATAGTCATGGTTTCCTGACTATGGACATTAGATGTCATTGACAACGGGATCACATCATTAGGAGAATGACGTGATGGACGATACCCAATCCTAAGCATAGCACAAGATCGTGTAGTTTGTTTTGCTAGAGCTTTTCCAATGTCAAGTATCTCTTCCTTAGACCATGAGATCGTGTAACTCCCGGATACCGTAAGAGTGCTTTGGGTGTACCAAACATCACAACGTAACTGGGTGACTATAAAGGTGCACTACAGGTATCTCCGAAAGTGTCTGTTGGGTTGGCACGATCGAGACTGGGATTTGTCACTCCGTATGACGGAGAGGTATCTCTGGGCCCACTCGGTAATGCATCATCACAATGAGCTCAAAGTGACCAAGTATTTGGTCACGGGATCATGCATTATGGTACGAGTAAAGTGACTTGCCGATAACGAGACTGAACAAGGTATTGGGATACCGACGATCGAGTCTCGGGCATGTAACGTACCGTCTGACAAAGGGAATTGTATACGGGGTTGTTCGAATCCTCGACATCATGGTTCATCCGATAAGATCATCGAGGAGCATGTGGGAGCCAACATGGGTATCCAGATCCCGCTGTTGGTTATTGCCCGAGAGCCGTCTCAGTCATGTCTACGTGTCTCCCGAACCCGTAGGGTCTACACACTTAAGGTTCGGTGATGCTAGGGTTGTATGAATATGAGTATGCAGTATACCGAATGTTGTTCGGAGTCCCGGATGAGATCCCAGACGTCACGAGGAGTTTCGTAATGGTCCGGAGGTAAATAATTATATATAGGAAGTGGTATTTCGGCCATCGGGAAAGTTTCGGGGTCACCCGGTATTGTACCGGGACCACCGGAAGGGTCCCGGGGGTCCACCGGGTGGGGCCATTCATCCTGGAGGGCCCCATGGGCTGAAGTGGGAGGGGAGCCAGCCCATAGTGGGCTGGTGCGCCCCCCTAGGCCCACCCCTTGCGCCTAGGGTTGAAATCCTAGGGTGGGGGGGGGGTGCACCACATGCCTTGGGGGCACTCCTCCCCCCTTGGCCGCCGCCCCCTTGGGAGATTGAATCTCCCAGGGCCGGCGCCCCCCCCCCCCTGGGGGCCTATATAAAGGGAGGGGGGAGAGGGGCAGCCACACCCTGAAGTCCTGGCGACCCTCCCCCTGCTACACCTCTTCCTCCTCCGTCACGTGCTTGGCGAAGCCCTGCCAGAGTGCTGATGTTCCACCACCACCATGCCGTTGTGCTGCTGCTGGAGCCATCATCATCAACCTATCCTTCCCCCTTGCTGGATCAAGAAGGAGGAGACGTCACACGCTCCTTACGTGTGTTGAACGCGGAGGTGCCGTCCGTTCGGCGCTAGGATCTCCGGTGATCTGAATCACGGCGAATACGACTCCATCATCACCGCTCCATCTAACGCTTCCGTACGCGATCTACAAGTGGTATGTAGATGCAAACTCACTCCCTTGACTCGTTGCTTAGATGAACTCATAGATGGATCTTGGTGAAATCATAGGAAAAATTTTAATTTTCTGCAACGTTCCCCAACAGTGGCATCATGAGCTAGGTCTATGTGTAGTTCTCTATTGCACGAGTAGAACACAATTTTGTTGTGGGTGTAGATCTTGTCAACTTGCTTGCCGCTACTAGTCTTATCTTGCTTCAGCGGTATTGTGGGATGAAGCGGCCCGGACCAACCTTACACGTACGCTTACGTGAGACCGGTTCCACCGACTAACATGCACTAGTTGCATAAGGTGGCTGGCGGGTGTTTGTCTCTCCCACTTTAGTTGGAGCGGATTCGATGAAAAGGGTCCTTATGAAGGGTAAATAGAAGTTGAAAAAATCACGTTGTGGTTATTCGTAGGTAAGAAAACGTTCTTGCTAGAACCCAATTGCAGCCACGTAAAAGATGCAACAACAATTAGAGGACGTCTAACTTGTTTTTGCAGCAATTGTCATGTGATGTGATATGGCCAGAAGTTGTGATGAATGATGAATGATATATTGTGATGTATGAGATCATGTTCTTGTAATAGGAATCACGACTTGCATGTCGATGAGTATGACAACCGGCAGGAGCCATAGGAGTTGTCTTTATTTTTTGTATGACCTGCGTGTCATTGAAGAACGCCATGTAAACTACTTTACTTTATTACTAAACGCGTTAGTCATAGAAGTAGAAGTAGTCGTTGGCGTGACAACTTCATGAAGACACGATGATGGAGATCATGATGATGGAGATCATGGTGTCATGCCGGTGACAAGATGATCATGGAGCCCCGAAGATGAAGATCAAAGGAGCTATATGATACTGGCCATATCATGTCACTACTTTATATAATTGCATGTGATGTTTATTATGTTTTATGCATCTTGTTTACTTAGAACGACGGTAGTAAATAAGATGATCCCTTACAACAATTTCAAGAAGTGTTCCCCCCTAACTGTGCACCGTTGCTAAAGTTCATCATTTCGAAGCACCACATGATGATCGGGTGTGATAGATCCTTACGTTCACATACAACGGGTGTAAGACAGTTTTACACATGCAAAACACTTAGGGTTAACTTGACGAGCCTAGCATGTACTGACATGGCCTCGGAACACGGAGACCGAAAGGTCGAACACGAGTCGTATGGAAGATACGATCAACATGAGAATGTTCACTGACGATGACTAGTCCGTCTCACGTGATGATCGGACACGGCCTAGTCGACTCGGATCGTGTAACACTTAGATGACTAAGGGGATGTCAAATCCGAGTGGGAGTTCATTAAATAATTTGATTGGATGAACTTAATTATCATGAACTTAGTCTAAAATCTTTGCAAAATATGTCTTGTAGATCAAATGGCCAACGCTCATGTCAACATGAACTTCAACGCGTTCCTAGAGAAAACCAAGCTGAAAGATGATGGCAGCAACTATATGGACTGGGTCCGGAACCTTAGGATCATCCTCATAGCTGCCAAGAAAGCATATGTCCTCGAAGCACCGTTAGGTGACCCACCTACTCTCCCAGCACTGCAAGACGATTTGAACGTTTGGCAGACACGTGCTGATGATTACTCCCTCGTTCAGTGCGGCATGCTTTATAGCTTAGAACCGGGGCTCCAAAAGTGTTTTGAGCAACACGGAGCATATGAGATGTTCGAGGAGCTGAAACTAGTTTTCCAAGCTCATGCCCGGGTCGAGAGATATGAAGTCTCCGACAAGTTCTATAGTTGTAAGATGGAGGAAAACAGTTCTGTCAGTGAGCATATACTCAAAATGTCTGGGTTGCACAGCCGCCTGTCCCAGCTGGACATTAACCTCCCAGATGAGGCGGTCATTGATAGAATCCTTTAGTCGCTCCCACCAAGCTACAAGAGCTTTGTGATGAACTACAATATGCAGGGGATGGTGAAGACCATTCCTGAAGTATTTTCAATGCTGAAGTCAGCAGAGGTTGAAATCAAGAAAGAGCATCAAGTGTTGATGGTCAATAAGACCACTAAGTTCAAGAATGGCAAGGGTAAGAAGAACTTCAAGAAGGACAGCAAAGATGTTGCCGCGCCCGGTAAACCAGTTGCCGGGAAGAAGTCAAAGAATGGACCCAAGCCTGAGACTGAGTGCTTTTATTGCAAGGGGAAGGGTCACTGGAAGCGGAACTGCCCCAAATACTTAGCAGACAAGAAGGCCGGCAACACTAAAGGTATATTTGATATACATGTAATTGATGTGTACCTTACCAGTACTCGTAGTAACTCCTGGGTATTTGATACTGGTGCCATTGCTCATATTTGTAACTCATAGCAGGAGCTGCGGAATAAGCGGAGACTGGCGAAGGACGAGGTGACGATGCGCGTCGGGAATGGTTCCAAGGTCGATGTGATCGCCGTCGGCACGCTACCTCTACATTTACCTACGGGATTAATTATAAACCTTAATAATTGTTATTTGGTGCCAAGTTTGAGCATGAACATTGTATCGGGATCTCTTTTGATACGAGATGGCTACTCATTTAAATCCGAGAATAATGGTTGTTCTATTTATATGAGAGATATGTTTTATGGTCATGCCCCTATGGTCAATGGTTTATTCTTAATGAATCTCGAGCGTAATGTTACACATATTCATAGCGTGAATACCAAAAGATGTAAAGTTGATAACGATAGTCCCACATACTTGTGGCACTGCCGCCTTGGTCACATTGGTGTCAAGCGCATGAAGAAGCTCCATGCTGATGGACTTTTAGAGTCTCTCGATTATGAATCATTTGACACATGCGAACCATGCCTCATGGGCAAAATGACCAAGACTCCGTTCTCCGGAACAATGGAGCGAGCAACCAACTTGTTGGAAATCATACATACCAATGTGTGCGGTCCAATGAGTGTTGAGGCTCGCGGAGGATATCGTTATGTTCTCACTCTCACTGATGACTTGAGTAGATATGGGTATGTCTACTTGATGAAACACAAGTCTGAGACTTTTGAAAAGTTCAAGGAATTTCAGAATGAAGTAGAGAATCAATGTGACCGAAAGATAAAATTCTTACGATCGGATCGTGGAGGAGAATATTTAAGTCACGAATTTGGTACACACTTAAGAAAATGTGGAATCGTTTCACAACTCACGCCGCCTAGAACACCTCAGCGAAACGGTGTGTCCGAACGTCGTAATCGCACTCTATTGGATATGGTGCGGTCTATGATGTCTCTTACCGATTTACTGCTATCATTTTGGGGATACGCTCTAGAGACAGCTACATTCACTTTAAATAGGGCACCGTCTAAATCCGTTGAGACGACACCGTATGAAATATGGTTTGGGAAGAAACCTAAGCTGTCGTTTCTAAAAGTTTGGGGATGCGATGCTTATGTCAATAAACTTCAACCTGAAAAGCTCGAACCCAAGTCGGAAAAATGCGTCTTCATAGGATACCCTAAGGAAACCATTGGGTATACCTTCTACTTAAGATCCGAGGGCAAGATCTTTGTTGCCAAGAACGGATCCTTTCTGGAAAAAGAGTTTCTCTCGAAAGAAATAAGTGGGAGGAAAGTAGAACTCGATGAAGTACTACCTCTTGAACAGGATAGTAGTGCAACTCAGGAAAATGTTCCTGTGATGCCTACACCAACTGAAGAGGAAATTAATGATGATGATCAAGGTACTTCGGATCAAGTTGCTACTGAACTTCGTAGGTCCACAAGGACACGTTCCTCACCAGAATGGTACGACAACCCTGTCCTGGAAATCATGTTGTTAGACAATGGTGAACCTTCGAACTATGAAGAAGCGATGGCGGGTCCAGATTCCAACAAATGGCTAGAAGCCATGAAGTCCGAGATAGAATCTATGTATGAAAACAAAGTATGGACTTTGACTGACTTGCCCGATGATCGGCGAGCGATAGAAAACAAATGGATCTTTAAGAAGAAGATGGACGCGGATGGTAATATTACCATCTATAAAGCTTGACTTGTCGCTAAGGGTTATCGGCAAGTTCAAGGGATTGACTACGATGAGACTTTCTCTCCCGTAGCAAAGCTTAAGTCCGTCCGAATCATGTTAGCAATTGCCGCATACTATGATTATGAGATATGGCAAATGGACGTCAAAACAGCATTCCTTAACGGTTATCTTAAGGAAGAGTTGTATATGATGCAACGGAAGGTTTTGTCGATCCTAAGAACACTAACAAAGTATGCAAGCTCCAGCGATCCATTTATGGGCTGGTGCAAGCATCTCGGAGTTGGAACATTCGCTTTGATGAGATGATCAAAGCGTTTGGGTTTATGCAGACTTATGGAGAAGCCTGCGTTTACAAGAAAGTGAGTGGGAGCTCTGTAGCATTTCTCATATTATATGTAGATGACATACTTTTGATGGGAAATGATATAGAATTCTTGGACAGCATTAAGACCTACTTGAATAAGTGTTTTTCAATAAAGGATCTTGGAGAAGTTGCTTACATATTAGGCATCAAGATCTATAGGGATAGATCAAGACGCCTCATAGGTCTTTCACAAAGCACATACCTTGATAAGATTTTGAAGAAGTTCAAAATGGATCAGTCCAAGAAGGGGTTCTTGCCTGTATTGCAGGGTGTGAGATTGAGCTCAGCTCAATGCCCGACCACGGCAAAAGATAAAGAAGAGATGAGCGTCATCCCCTATGCCTCAGCCATAGGATCTATTATGTATGCCATGCTGTGTACCAGACCTGATGTAAACCTTGCCGTAAGTTTGGTAGGAAGGTACCAAAGTAATCCCGGCAAGGAACACTGGACAGCGGTCAAGAATATCCTGAGGTACCTGAAAAGGACAAAGGACATGTTTCTCGTTTATGGAGGTGACGAAGAGCTCGTCGTAAAGGGTTACGTCGACGCTAGCTTCGACACAGATCTGGATGACTCTAAGTCACAAACCGGATACGTGTATATGTTGAATGGTGGAGCAGTAAGCTGGTGCAGCTGTAAGTAGAGCGTCGTGGCGGGATCTACATGTGAAGCGGAGTACATGGCAGCCTCCGAGGCAGCGCATGAAGCAATTTGGGTGAAGGAGTTCATCACCGACCTAGGAGTCATACCCAATGCGTCGGGGCCGATCAAACTCTTCTGTGACAACACTGGAGCTATTGCCCTTGCCAAGGAGCCCAGGTTTCACAAGAAGACCAGGCACATCAAGCGTCGTTTCAACTCCATCCGCGAAAATGTTCAAGATGGAGACATAGATATTTGCAAAGTACATACGAATCTGAATGTCGCAGATCCGTTAACTAAACCTCTCTCGCGAGCAAAACATGATCAACACCAGAACTCTATGGGTGTTTGATTCATCACAATGTAACTAGATTATTGACTCTAGTGCAAGTGGGAGACTGTTGGAAATATGCCCTAGAGGCAATAATAAAAGGATTATTATTATATTTCCTTGTTCATGATAATTGTCTTTTATTCATGCTATAACTATATTATCCGGAAATCGTAATACAGGTGTGAATACATAGACCATAACATGTCCCTAGTGAGCCTCTAGTTGACTAGCTCGTTGGTCGACAGATAGTCATGGTTTCCTGACTATGGACATTAGATGTCATTGACAACGGGATCACATCATTAGGAGAATGACGTGATGGACGAGACCCAATCCTAAGCATAGCACAAGATCGTGTAGTTCGTTTTGCTAGAGCTTTTCCAATGTCAAGTATCTCTTCCTTAGACCATGAGATCGTGTAACTCCCGGATACCATAAGAGTGCTTTGGGTGTACCAAACGTCACAACGTAACTGGGTGACTATAAAGGTGCACTACAGGTATCTCCGAAAGTGTCTGTTGGGTTGGCACGGATCGAGACTGGGATTTGTCACTCCGTATGACGGAGAGGTATCTCTGGGCCCACTCGGTAATGCATCATCACAATGAGCTCAAAGTGACCAAGTGTTTGGTCATGGGATCATGCATTACGGTACGAGTAAAGTGACTTGCCGATAACGAGACTGAACGAGGTATTGGGATACCGACGATCGAGTCTCGGGCATGTAACGTACCGTCTGACAAAGGGAATTGTATACGGGGTTGTTCGAATCCTCGACATCGTGGTTCATCCGATAAGATCATCGAGGAGCATGTGGGAGCCAACATGGGTATCCAGATCCCGCTGTTGGTTATTGCCCGAGAGCCGTCTCGGTCATGTCTACATGTCTCCCGAACCCGTAGGGTCTACACACTTAAGGTTCGGTGATGCTAGGGTTGTATGAATATGAGTATGCAGTATACTGAATGTTGTTCGGAGTCCCGGATGAGATCCCGGACGTCACGAGGAGTTTCGGAATGGTCCGGAGGTAAAGAATTATATATAGGAAGTGGTATTTCGGCCATCAGGAAAGTTTCGGGGTCACCCGGTATTGTACTGGGACCACCGGAAGGGTCCCGGGGGTCCACCGGGTGGGGCCACTCATCCCGGAGAGCCCCATGGGCTAAAGTGGGAGGGGAGCCAGCCCATAGTGGGTTGGTGCGCCCCCCTAGGCCCACCCCCTGCGCCTAGGGTTGAAACCCTAGGGTGGGGGGCGCACCACATGCCTTGGGGGGCACTCCTCCCCCCTTGGCCACCGCCCCCTTGGGAGATTGAATCTCCCAGGGCCGGCGCCCCCCCTGGGGGCCTATATAAAGGGAGGGGGAGAGGGGCAGCCGCACCCTGAAGTCCTGGCGCCCCCTCCCCCTACTACACCTCTTCCTCCTCCGTCACGTGCTTGGCGAACCCCTGCCGGAGTGCTGCTGTTCCACCACCACCACGACGTTGTGCTGTTGCTGGAGCCATCATCATCAACCTCTCCTTCCCCCTTGCTGGATCAAGAAGGAGGAGACGTCACACGCTCCGTACGTGTGTTGAACGCGGAGGTGCCGTCCGTTCGGCGCTAGGATCTCCGGTGATCTGAATCACGGCGAGTACGACTCCATCATCACCTCTCCATCTAACACTTCTGTACGCGATCTACAAGTGGTATGTAGATGCAAACTCACTCCCTTGACTCGTTGCTTAGATGAACTCATAGATGGATCTTGGTGAAACCGTAGGAAAAATTTTAATTTTCTGCAACGTTCCCCAACAGATCAATGCCGCGAAAAAGGAGCAGTTCCATAGGCTGGGGCCAGGTGGCTACATGGTGTCCCAGCCTAAGTGGGATAAGTCTAAGAGATGCAGGCTGCAGGGGTTATTCCGATTACACTGAGCTGGCCCCAGGTGCAGGACTTGGTTCTATGCACATGGGGGCGTTGGACCCAAAGACAGGCCAGGTTTTGAAGAAGGCAAGTCTTAAAGGAGTCGAGGACAAAATACTTGTTGCAATAGAAGAGGCTCGAACGGGAGTGTTCCCGCCCAACAGAGAGAACGACGAGCTAACACACGCCCTGGGAAATCCTGAACACCCGGGAAGAACACGAGGCGTAGGTGTTGTTCCATGGTATGAGGGGTTTTCAGACTGGAACGCCGACTATAGAAGTCGTGCCAGAAGGAAGATGGAGGAGGAGAAGAAGAGGAAGCTGGAGGAGGAGCAGAGGAAGCAGGAATAAGAACGGCTTAAAGGCCTAGAACTTTCGCACATGGAGTTTGCACTCCTATTGCAGCGGCAGCAGCAGCTGATTCACGAAATCACCATCCAGGGAAGGGGGCCTCTGCAGCGGCAGGAGGTAGCGGATCCATGCCGAGTTCCGCACCGGGCCATGAGGCACTGCTGGATACATACCCTGTGGATGACATCACTAAAAACACTAATTGTGAGCTACATACATTAGTGAAGAACATATCCATCAAGGTGGCGGACGGCATTCCTTATACAACCCCCCCCCCCTGAAGCAACCTTCCATTGCAATCCGATTCCAGCTGGCTATGCTCGTGTCGGGGTGGATGAAGTGGTGGCAGAATATAGGGGGCTACAACTTGACATTCCTGGAGGTGAGGACGAGCGCACACTGGGAGAGGCATTACATCGTATAGTTCTATGGAGAAAGGATTGCATCATCTTTCCAAGGCCACCGACATTGCGTCAGCCGACTCCTCCTCCAAGTCTGCCACCGCGTCAGCAGTCGACTCCAGATCCTCCAAGTCAGGCACCGCCTCTACAGACTCCTGCTCCTTCAAGTCCGCCAACGCGTGAGGCCACTCCTCCTCCTCCAAGTTCGGCACCGCATGAGCCCACTCCTCCTCCTCCAAGTCATCCGGCATCGCGTTAGCCCATGCCTCCTCCTCCAAGTCAGGCACCGCGCAAGCTGTCGCGCAAGTCGTCTCCATCGCCTCAGCAGACTCGGCCGCCTGAGCAACAGCGGAAGAGAGTCGCCCCAACTATGGCGGCTGGCGGTACAAGTAAAGGAGGCAAGATATTCCAATATGGTCTAAGCCTCGCGCTTCTTCCGCAGAGGCCTTACGATAGGAGCGAAGAGGAAAATGCAGCCGAAGTCAGGAGACAATTGGACGCCCATTTTGGACCGAAACCACCATCGCCGCCAAAGGAAAAAGTGCCTGAGCATGTCATTGAGCACTTTATTCGTATGGCTCAGCCACCAGCTTCAAAGCCAGTTGACTCGGACTATGAGCACCAAATCAGGAAGACACATGGGCGCCGAAAGAAGGAGTCGAGATCGAGCTCCAGCCAAGCAGCTGCCAAGAAAAGCGGGTAAACTGTTCCCCAGCTGAGAGAACATGTGGTGCAATCGATCCCCCCGCTCGTTGTACCATCAACACATGTGAGTACCGGCTACGATGTGCCAGTAATAACCGACGATCATAGAAGGATGGCTGAAGAGGCCGGTGTCACTGTGGAACAACTCCTAGAGCTCGAGCCCACACCATTGATTACAGAGGCGGAAATAAAACGGAAATATGCCCGTGGCGAACCTTTGGTCAAGCCTGAGGAGGTCAAGAAGGTCTCAACGAGAATGTATCAATTGCATGAATGGTACACGAAAATTACCAAGACTACCAATCGAGAGTCCCTCATGGTAAAAGTCAAGGCAGATCATTACTACCATGAGAATGCTCTGTATGTTGAGTTTACAGAACTGTTTCAGTTATTCAATCAAGACGCATTCGATAAATCTCTTGTCAGTTGCTATTTGTCTGTAAGTGATTTCTTTTTGTAATTTAATTAAGTCTCTAGCTACCTGTAGTGCTCGTTGATCATTACCTATAATATTATCCTCACTATATTCTTTTTTGTGGTATTATGCAAAATGAAGATCTATGAAATGGAAAAAGTTGTACGCTATGGCATTGGGTTCATTGACCCAAATATCGTTAATCAAGTAACATGGTCAAAGCCATTCTATAAACAAGATACAGAGACTAGCTTCTAGAGTTCTTGAAGCGCCTAAATACCAATCAAGATATACTACTTCCTTACCACTTCGGGTGAGTCACACTGTCTTGTACTACAAATTCTGTTTTTTCTTACTAGCTAGATGTTAATTAATAAGTGTATAGGGTTTAGGGTAGTTGATGAGTGTTATGCACATGCCCGCTTAATTTTTATACATGCAAACGTGTGCGCATGCAGTTACCACTGGATCTTGTTAATCATTTGAGTTGAAGATGCTGAAGTTGAAGTTCTGGACTCGCTACTTAAACCACCCGAGGAGTACGAAATCGTGAAGGGGATAGTCGACGGGTAATTTCAATCATCATCAAACTATATGTCGGCCTCTTTAGTTCTTCATTTCCTGATATCAACTAATTAATAACTCATTTATTCATTTTCTTTGCCGGCGGGCAGGGCTAGGCAAAAGTTCAGGAAAGAGGCTCCAGGCGAATGGAAACAAAAGCTGTATTGGTTTTGACCCAAGGTATAATTAATTAAGTAGTACTAGCTAGCTACCATCTCTCTAATTCTAGTTTCAATATACCATTAGTTATCATGCTTGCTTAATTATTATTTGATTGAATTCTATTCTCGTAAAATACATGAAGCAGTTGTCGGGGAATAATCTATGTGCATACTACGTTTGCGAGAACATTCGCATGATGGCGTCCGAAAGGAGCATAGATGATTGACAGCAATGGGTACGTTGCCAGAGCACTATTCACAATTTTTACATCATTATCGATATCTAATATATATACACACAACTAATACATGCATATTTGATCTCCTTCTTTAAAGTTCCAGGACGTGCGGGAGAAGCTCCTACCAGGGGATCGTGTATGAGCACTTCAAGAAGAAATAGCGGGATTTTTGCTCGACCAGGTCATAGATCCCAAAGGAGAATTCCATTACCCGCTACCACTGGAGTAATGCCTCCATGTAGGAGAAATTGTACATATATATATATATATATATATATATATATATATATACCAATTTGTAGTATGTGTGAATGGTGGTGCGAGACATTCGATGATATATATATAAATATGATCGGTCGTTCTACGAGAAATTCTATTTATATATATGCATAACGTGTACAATATGTAGTATCATAAAATATCAGCAAATAAAAAAAAGGAAAACACAAAATTAAAGGAAAAATAAATCATAAACCCAAAACCCTCCTAAACCTTTAGTATCTGTTGGTATGTCAAACCGGTACTAAAGGTCTCCCAGCCCCCGGCCCTCGCCCCTGCCACGTGGTGGCCCTTTAGTGCCGGTTTGTGCTGAACCGAGACTAAAGGGAGGGACCTTTAGTCCCCACCCGTTAGTGCCGATTGCCCAACCGGCACTAAAAGCCCTTATGAATCGGTAATATAGCTTTGTTTTCTACTAGTGTAGAACTATGGAATCATGTCAGGGAGATGTTTGAAAGTATAACTCTAGATGGAAAAAATGATAAAATTAGATGGAATCTGATGGGCAATGGAAAATATATTGTTAGGTCATGTTATAGACATTTGGTCCAGATGGGATCACATATCCATATAAATTCATGTGGAAACCAAGATGCTTCCTAGGGTTAAAGTTTTTTATGGCTGCTGTTGAGAGATAGCATTCTCACTAAAAGAAACTTGAAAAAAGAGGATGGCAAGGTGACAGTAAGTGCTTGTTTTGTGGGAGGGGAGAAAACATAGATCATCTCTTCATACGTTATTCTATTGCAAAAATGCTATGGTTGGTTATGAAATGCTCATTTTGTATGCATGATATTCCTGATAGTGTTAATAACATTCTTCCTGTGTGGCTTAGCAAATTTGATAAAAGTGATAGAAGTCTTATGATAGTAGGCATCTCTACGATGCTATGGACTTTGTGGAAGCTTAGAAACAAATTGGTCTTTGATAATATCAGAGCAGTTGATCCCGGTGTGCCGGTGAATCTAATTATTAAAAATTTACATGATTGGTGTGTGCTGCAGATAAACCAAGAAAAAATAAGGAGCATAACGGTTCATGTAAGGCACGTTGAGCGGGTGTCACGGGAGATCTTCAAAGCTGCACATGGCTGGAGGACTAGAGCACCAAGACTGACTACTTCTGGAATCCAAACATGATGAAGATCCTCTGAAGTTCTCTCTACTGCTTGATCTTCCTTTGCCCTCGCGTTGTCTATCTTTTGGACTTGTAATAACATACCAGAATGTGGGTTTAGGGTTTGCCCTTGTGTCTTTATTAGGTGTAGTCTGTTTGATATGAGTTGTTGGAAGGGAGGGAGGGATGGCTTCCACCCTTGTAATAGCGTTGTCGAATGTTTCTATCGATAGTTGAACTGATGTGTGGGGCTTTGTAGTTCCGAAGACATTGTGGTTTCTCTTATATGAAATGGGAGAGAGAACTCTCTTTGTCAAAAAAAATAGGAAGCACCTCTAAGGGAAGTTAGTAGAGCTCACCGGAGAGATTTCTGTCTTTAAGCCGGGAGAAATGATGTGGATAGTGAGGAGTACAAGTGGCACTAGCATTATCCCGAGGCAAGACGATCATTTATGGATTCGAGAATTGGCATAAACACAAATGAGCCTTGTCCAGTGAATCCTGCGTATTTCTTTTGTTTGAGTATAGGCTCACTTGATTGTCGAAGTAAGGATGCATCTAGGGAGCGTCCATGCACTTTACAATCTGTGGGCTCACCAAGGAAATACCCTACTCCTTCTTGGATGTTTTTGTCTCTTAGGTGAGCCGAGTGATTACAATGTAACCCTCCATCCCAAAATAAGTGTCTCAACTTTTGTACTAAAATTAGTGGAAAGTTGAGACACTTATTTTAAGATGGAGGGGGTATCTGTTATCGCCGGTAGCCATCTGAGTATCTTCGTACCTTTTTCTCTCCCGACATCCTCACCTGGAGTTTTTGATGGGTTGGAACAAGATATTCCACCAAAATAACATACAATAAATCACACCCTCCAGCTACCCCTGCCCCCTTCAGATGGATTTGGAAGTTGCGTTGCATGCATAAGCCAAAATATATTCTTACGACGCCTAATCAAGGACAAACTAAATATAAGGGGCCTCATGCCCAGAAAGAATTTTCATTTTATTCATGTTCTTTGCACCAAAAATGTCACTCAAAGCCTCTCACGCCTTTGTTTAAATCATGACTTCAACTACAACTTCTGTGTATCTCTTGGTATACGATGGAACATTGATCTACAACTCCAAGAGACGATATTGAAGTGTATAATAGAAAAAGATTTCACGCCTCAAGGTAATCCTATCAAAGGTTGATGGAGCAAATGGAAACACATAAATGACATCATTTTTGGTAATCACAAATTCTGGATCTTGATCTAAATCATCGCAGTCAATTAAAGATCACTTTCTATGATCTTGGAAAGAGCCAAACCCAACTTGAAAGAAGGCATGCAAGTACGGATTGGCCATTTGTAATTTTGTTTTTTACACCTTCCCAAGGTTTGGCCGACCCATCTATAGTAGGTACAAGCTTTCGGTTTTGGGGATCTTCTAGAAGATTCCCAATGGTTTTTAACGGTTTTGGGAACCTGGTTCCTGGACCGGTTTTTCTATTTCCCTTATCTTTTTTTGCCTATGTTACTTTTTTTGTTTTTGTTTTCTATTTCTTTTTCTTTTCTTTCTTTAATCCTTCTATTTTTTTTAGTTTTTCTTGTTTCTTTTGTTTGAAATTTTCAAATATTTGTTCTGAATTTTAAAAAATGTTCTCGTGTTCAAAATTTTGTTCACAAAAATATTATTTCTTTGAAAATTTGAACACAATTCCAAAAAATGTTCATGTTTCAAAAATTGTCGTTGGTTTCAATACTTGTTCATGATTTCAAAAAAAATCATGTTTCAAAAAATGTTTAGGGATTTAAAAACTGTTCTCGTTTTCAAAATTTGTTCAAGATTTCATAAATATCTTTGTGTTTCAAAATTGTTCTCAATTTCATTATTTGTTCAAGATTTCATAAATATCTTTGTGTTTCAAAAACTGTTCTCGTTTTCGAAATCATGATTTCTTAAATATCTTTGTGTTTCAAAATTGTTCTCATTTTCAAAATTTGTTCATGATTTCATAAATATCTTTGTGTTTAAAAAATTGTTCTTATTTCGAAATTCTGTTCATTATTTCGAAATTTGTTCAAAAAAACTGTTTATTTTTTTTAAAAAAATGTGCAAAGTTAAGAGCAAATTTTGTTCTTCTTTCACAAATAAGGTTCAGAATTTTTCAAGATCTGACGAAATTCTAAATTTTGTTCCTATAATTCAAAAACTATTTGAAAGTTTCAAAGTTTGTTCACATTTCCAAAAATTTCTTCGTGCTCTTGAAAATGTTTTCGATTTTTTTTAGCAATTTGTATGCTACAGTAAATAGGATGCCGGAGTGAACATGACGTTATAATTAAAAACTATTCACTCTACCATCTGTCACTATCGGCCGTAAGGTGTAGTGGCTAGCAACACATGTTAGTTATCCCGACGTCGTGAGTTTGGTTGTTCTTCGCTATATATTGGCCTGCCTTGTTGGAGACGCTCGTGTGCATGAGGCCGACAGTTTGGCGCAGTTAGCGTCCTGTTGATTCTCAAAAATGAAAAAATGAAAAAAAGAGTTAGCGTCCTATAGGAGCTCCCATTTTATAGAGCTGGATGTGTCTTGAATTTTCATGTCATCATCTTTAGCTCGACGTTTTTGCAATCTTGAAGTCCCCCGGAACTTTGCATAGCAACAAAAGAAGAAGTTTTTCTGCGAAAAAGAAGCGAAAAAAGAAGGAGCAGACATGACAAAGCCTCAAAAAACTACTCCGCACGAGTTGTGAGAAGGAGGGAGGAGGAGGCAAAAGCAAAGGCTCTACTGCATTGGGCCGTCGTCCTATATCGTCTCAGCTCGGGCCTGCCGGCCGGGACTAGCAGGGCCGGCCTCTCCTCTCCGGTGGACCGCTTCATTTCTCTCCCTCTCTCTCCGGGCCGCCCGCGATCGTTTCCTTGGAAATTTGGAAAGGAAAAGGAGGAGAGCAGCGCGACCTGGTTTCAAACGCCGCGAAGAACTGATTGCCGAAGCCGTGGCAACGGTCGACTGAGCGAGCGACCAACGGGCAGAACAGAGTCCGTTGGGCTCCGGATCATCCAGTCCACCGCTCTTCCAGGCGGGCCCGGGGCCCACGGTGGCATCTGACCACTGACGATCCCCACCACCCAACGGTCACTTCACTCCTCCCCTCAATAAAAAAACACCTCGCCCAACGGCGTCCTCCCCGGAATCTAGCCGTTGCGCCTCCCCGTCTTAACTCCCTCCGCTTCCTCGCGCATTTCATTCCATTCCATACCATTCCATTCCATTCCCCCGAGAAGATCTTGCCCCGCTCCTCTCCGCTGCGCCGTCCCGAGATGGCAACCGTGGCCAGGTCCCCGTCGCCGGCCGCGGCCAGGCCCTGCCCCGCCATGCGGCGGAGCGCCGACTCCAACCCCTTCAAGCCCGCCGGTAATTTCCCTTGATTTCTGCTGGATTTATTCTCTCGTTGCGGCGGCACCCTCGATTCCCCCTTCTCGATTCGGTGGTTATGGCACGCCAGCTCTGACTGAATGCCCCGTCCCTCATCCGCAGATTGCCCCTCGCAGAGGAGCTCCAGCTCCAAGGGCGGCGGCGGCGGCTGCGGGTGCCACCACGCCTCCTCGCCCTCGCCGCGGCGGAGGTCGCTCTCCTCCTCCTTCGGGGAGAAGGAGAACGAGCCGCGGGACCACGCGGCTCGGACCCCCAAGCCCGCGGCGCGCTCTGGCGGCCCCAAGAACTTCATGGCGCCCACCATCTCCGCCGCCTCCAAGGCCGCCTCGCCCAGGAACAGCACCAGCAAGGTGCTCGGGGAGCGCAACCACGACACGCCCCACCTCGCGCCCTTCTCCCCCGCCAACCTCGCGCACAAGCCCAAGCCCGACCCGCGCCGCCTCCGCCTCTCCTTCGACGCCCCTCCCGCTCCCGCCGGAGACGACGACGGCGCGGGGGTGGAGGATCCCGTGCGCGCGGAGCGCAGTCTGCGGCACTCGTTCGAGGCACCTCCCGCGCCCGCCGCATGGCACGGCCCGCTCGCTGGAGACGACGACGACGACGCGGGGATGGAGGATCCCGTTGGCGTGCGCGTGGGCGTGGGCCACCAGCTCGCGGCGGCCGATCCGGTGGACGCGGAGCCGTCCCGGGCGGCCCTGTACGACCCCAAGACCAACTACACTTCGCCGCGGCCGCGGTTCCTCCACTACAAGCCCAACCCGCGCGTCGACATCTACGGGCACAGCCGCGCTGGCGTCAGGCGCCTCGAGGACGGCTTCGCCTCCGCCTCCGCCTCCGCCTCCGAGAGCAGCGACGAAACCGACGCCACTGCCACCACGGAGGACGACCTCACGGAGGAGGAGCAAGAGCAAGCACAGCAGAATCACCTGCCAGGGGAGCAGCCAGCTCTCGCCGCTCCATCTGAGGCCGCCGAGGCTCGCGTCCTGGCGCCAGAGCCCGCGCCGGGTTCGCCGCCGCCTCCTCTGCTGCTGTCATCATCGGCTCCAGCTGCGGTGACTCCCGAGCCGGCTCGCGTCTCTGCACCGGAGCCGAGGGCGACTCCTCCGCGAGCTCGTGCACTGACGCCGGAGCCGAAGCCTGGGATGCGAGCTCCAGCGAAGAAGAGGTCCTCGTTGAGGTTCCTGCTTCCCGTCGCTTTCGTTCTGTTCATGTCTGCTGCTTCCGTGTGCGTGCTGCTGCAACCAGATTCTCCGATCATGTCAAACACCGCCTTGTCGAGGGCGGCGTCCAGCTTTCTTTCAGTTCAAGAATCACACCCTGTGGAGTTGGCTGCTTGGCTCAAGCAATGGTCAAGCAGTTCCTGTTATCTTCTCTGGTCAGTCAATTTCAAATGTGATGTATGCGTGTAACTTACAGGTTGTGAGCTTGTTTTTGCAGAGGAACAAGGATGATGAGGCGATGACACCGGTCCGACGCTCCAGCAGGCTGCGGAGTGTCAAGTCACCCGAGGCCGAGTCTAGTTAGTTAGTGCTCTGACTAACTACCATTCAGGGCACCTAACTCGTCGTAGCTGCTGCTTGCCCAGTTCCACGCACCTTGTTAGACAGACACAGCTTTCTGCTGTCATTTTCTGCAAAATTGATTGGTAACTAGTAGTAGGATTTATGTTTGTGGTTTGAGATTGCTTAGATCTGCATAAGTGATTGTGGACAATTCCCTTGTATTGCTTCTCTGATTGAGATGAATATTCTTATCAAACTCTGCTGGTGTTGTGTTTCATACTGAGAGTTGATCCCAATACATTAGAACTATTTTTTAATGGTTGTGCTTCAAGTGTAATGCTGTGTGGACAAGGCATCATCTGTTGCTTTGTGACTTTGTTTAGCCCTTCTATATTCATATTACTCCCTCTGAGTATTAGTTTACCGAGGGAGTTTTCTTAATATGCCGAAAGTATGTAACCTTTTCACACGAAGGATGCGAGATTTTGAAGAATTCCTTCCTGTCATGAAACATACGAACAAAGTAAAATGTTAATCTAGACAAAACAGCTGATTTAGCGTTGTCAGGTGGGCACGTTTGTCACCTATCTCCATAGTAGTTTGGACTTGACATCAAAACTGTATGTGTGCATCTTGTATTTCTCGTTTGCAAAATACGCAATACTGTGATTTTCAAGCATATACTCCCTCCGTTCCCAAATACTTTCTAGTCATTTCAAATGGACTCAACATACGGATGTATGTAGACATATTTTAAAGTGTAGATTCACTCATTTTGCGCCGTATGTAGTCACTTGTTGAAATCTCTACAAAGACAAGTATTTAGGAACGGAGGGAGTAGAATCTCTCCTCTATTTGCCTCACTTTCAGAGGATTTTAACGCTTTCGAACTGTGCATCAGCAAAGTTTCTAACATGGGTAATAAAGAAATGACTATTGCATTGTTTGAAGCTTCTATAAGAACCAGGCAGCGAATCAATGAACCGGCGGTCTTATCGATAAAAACCCACGACAACCTTACCGGTTTGGTCACCGGTCCAATCTTTAAAATATACTCGATAGTACAATGGAAAGACAACAAGACACAAGACGACTGTCAAAAACTAAAATTGCATGGAAAGACAACAAGACACAACAAGACACAAGACAACAAGTCTGTAAGAGCTTGAAAAATACACCAAAATGCATTGAACCAACGGTAAGGGGGACGGACACATGCAAATGCCCTCCTCATATATCAGGCTTTGAAGACCGCAATAGCCACTCGTCGTTGAGGCATCACTCCACACGGCACATACTTGAAATCCTTCATAACCAGTCCAAAGGCTTGGAGAAACTGGGATATGCCACAAAACAACCATCACCATCACCGTCGTCACCTCGTCGTTGCCGCCGGAGAAACGAAAACGTAAGGGAAACAAGAATATACTTGACCTAAAAAAATGAAAGGTACGGGTCCCCACTCCTCTGGCAGCCGCCGAACAGCCGGGCAGGAAAGAGATTCCAAAGCCCCCTGCTTGCAAATTGTCGAGATTCACATACTTCGTTGCATGTTGGTAGCACTTGTTTAAAAATGATTGTACACGAAATGGTGTATCACCTACAAACAACATGTCGACTATGAAATGATAGAGCGTCCAACCCCTGATGTCTGAACCTTTTTTTTATCGCACACCAATCTTTTACTCCCTCCGAATGCTCTTATATTATGGGAAGGAGGGAGTATTTTTTTTTTACAATCATTATCACGCACCAATCACTAGCAAAAGAAGTGATAAAAAAGAACTCATGAAAAAAGGACAATTTGCTTTGGGAAAAGCGGGTAGCAATCAGAGGCGGGAAAAAAAACTCAAACGGCCGGCCGTCCCCACATGCCAGGGACAGCCCGCCCAATCCGTCTTCCACTTGCCAGGTGGGAGTGGGACCCACCTGTCATTGGCGCCACCACCCTGCGCAGAGCCACACTATACTTCGTCGCAGGAAGGAGTCCGCCCCTCGCATCGTCCGCCCACCACCATCGCCGCCGCCGCCGCCTCGGAAACCCTAGGCCCGATGGCCACCTCCGCCGCCGCCAGCTCGTTCCCCTCCTACCTCTCCCCGCCCCCCGCCTCCCGCCGCAGCGGGGCCCGTCCGGCCCTGGCGGCGGCGGCGGCGGAGGGGGTGATGGACGTGGTGTCGGAGGCGGAGCTGAGGGAGAAGGGGTTCATGGGCATGCGGAAGACGAAGCTCGTGTGCACGGTGGGCCCGGCGTGCGTGGACGCGCTGCCGGCGCTGGCGCGCGGCGGGATGGGCGTGGCGCGGGTCAACCTCTGCCACGGCGGCCGCGACTGGCACCGCGCCGCCATGCGCGAGGTGCGGAGGCTCAACGACGAGGAGGGCTTCTGCGTCTCCCTCATGGTCGACACCGAGGGCTCCCAGCTCCTCGTCGCCGACCACGGCGGCGCCGCCTCCGTCAAGGCCGAGGTATGCCGTGCCGGGCATGCTGTTTTCTGCAGCTGCGTCAGTCAGATTCAGGCGCTACGCATGGGTGTGCTCGTGCCGTGGTTTTTACTTTGTTGTGCTGTGTTTGACTTTTGCGCTGCTGTGGAGTAATCTGATCAGGGATCGTGCAGTGACCAGAAGTAAAAAATTATACTCGATCTAGGAGAAGGTCATATTAATCTCTAGTCTTGTCTGGGGAATTGGGACTCAGTTTTAGACAGCACCACTAAGCTACTGACAATATTCTGCGACAGCATCACTAGATTCTCGAAATTTGATTATGGTACTCCCTCCGGTCCTTTTTACTCTGCATATTAGGTTTGACCGAAGTCAATCTCATTCAACTTTGACCAAGTTTATACAAAAAATTATAGACATTCACATAACAACACCAATATCATTAGATTCATCTTAGAATATATTTTCATATTATATTTATTACATATTATAGATGCTAATAATTTCTAATATAAATTTGGTCAAACTTAGCAAAGTTTGACTTTCAGCAAATCCAATGTGCAGAGTAAAAAGGACCGGAGGGAGTAATAAGGAAGTTTGTTTCGCTCACTAAGTGGTAACTGCACATGATGACTAATAAGAGAAACAAACTGTAATGAGATTTTTTTTTGGAGAAAGTCATATTAATCTCTAGTTTTGTCTGGGGAATTGGGACTCAGTTTGGTAGATAGCATCACTAAGCCACCGACAATATTCTGCGACAACATCACCAGATTCTTGAAATGTGATTATGGTAATAAGGAAGTTTGTTTCGCTCACTAAGTGGTAAGTGCACATGATGACTAATAAGAGAAACAAACTGTAATGAGTTCCATAAGAAACTGTACCGAGAAACAAATTTGCATCCATCAGATTCGGGCGCTACATATGGGTGTGCTGGTTTCGTGGTTTGTACTGTGTTTGACTTTCTGCTGTGGGGTAGTCTGATCACAGATCATGCAGTAACCAGAACTCCAGAAGTAAAAGGTTCTACTCGATCTACGAGAAATCGGGGCTCAGTTTGGTAGACAATATCGCTAAGCCACAGACAATATTCTGCGATAACCGAGCCGTAATTTTCTTTTTGTGTAACAACAACTCATTGTGTCGCCAAACACATTGGCAGTAACTATCATGTTGTGAAAATAGAGTCCAAGATCAAACAATTGATATTCAGTATACAGGCACTATGTCTATGCTTGCTGATCTTCTCACTAAAGGCTACCAGCATGTCTCTTTTGAACACATATTGCTGGCATGTGCCTAGTGGGAATCCTATAATTATTGGTCATTGGACAGTCATGATAACGAGATTCTCAAAATTCGATTATGGAAATAAGAAAGTTTGTTTCCCTCATCAATTGCACAGGATGACTAATAATAAAAGAAACAAACTGTAATGAGGGCCATAAGAAGGTAGTATGGCTATACAGTATACACACATAAAACCCCTAAATACCATAAGGTAGTTCGGCCATAATCTACTCACATCAATATGAATTAACCTGAGTTTGGCGAAGCCATCTTTCTAGTCAATGTAGTAGAAGAAGATGAGCCGATCACGAACCTGGTGAGTTTGCTGACAGTGTGGCTATTTCAAGTCAATGGAAAGCACTCTCCAGATTGGTTTGGAGTGATGCAAGATTGGGAGCACTTGTAACCTTGATTAATTTTGTGGTTTCAAGTCCAGGGCCACCTATTCCATGCTCATTAATTAATTAGTTAATCCCCAATGACATTTTTAATCTCACAATTACTTATGCTACCTTTTAGGTCATAGTTAACTTAGTCATTTGATTAAATTATCATCTAACAGTGGGATCCCGACATCCCGTGCCACTGTGACAATATGTGATTTGATTAGATTGACAGCATTTTGTTAGGATGATCATTAGTTGGGTGCTAGCCTTCAAAATAATTAATTGGGTGTTTCTGGGTGAAGAGATCCTTTTTGTGGTTGGTTACCTTTGCTGGCTGTTGTACACACATATGCTTAATATATGTTTCGCTTATTTAATGTATAACTTGATTAGTTTATAGAACTTTATGATTTGATAGTGGCCCCTCTCCTTTTATGATAAACAAAAATAGTAGTCGTTTCGGTGCCTGCATGTTATCGGGAAACAGGAGTATCAATCAGTTTTGCTAGTCATACATTGAACAGCACACTATTTTCATGCTAGCTTAGATTGAGTGGGTGTTTTACTATAAGTTGGACTGTTTGATTCTGAGCTCCTGGTGAAAAAAAGTGAATTGTACAGTTGTCCTGGATGACAGGCCAGTCTGAGGGTTTGACATCACCTGTGATCTATAATTATATTTATACTTAAATTTTCAGTAGAAGGTACAATTGTATTATTTCCCAAAGCATCGATCTGCATTGTAAGAAAGAAAGAGAACGTTGTGTTTTCTCAACATATGTTTTAGTCCTCAATGCCTTGTCTTTCAGTGAAGATGGAAATCCTGATATCTTTTCTTTCTTTGATGGTGCCGCAGGATTGCTCTGAATGGTTATTTACCAGTAAAAAAACCGATAAAGTTTGCCCATTCACAATGCACGTGAACTTTGATAAGTTTTCTGAAGGTCTGAAGATGAACATAAGTTGGTTGTTGGTTGTCCATAATATGAATTTTAAGAACAGCTTATTCACAATATAGTTGCTGCACTTTACAGGCATTCTAGTTGGTGATGAGCTTGTCATAGATGGTGGAATGGCAACATTTGAAGTTACAGAGAAGATCGGAAGTGATCTGCGCTGTAAGTGCACAGACCCAGGTTTGCTTCTTCCTCGAGCCAAGTTGTCATTCTGGAGGGACGGAAAATTAGTTGAAAGGAACTTTGGGCTTCCTACATTATCCACAAAGGTTAACTTATAATGCAACACTTATTATTCTTGTAGCTCTTGTATTTCATTTTTGATAGTTTCATTTTAATTTTCTCACTCATTAAGAACAAACCATATGTTTGGTCATTATCAGTTTGATATCTAGCATGACAATTTTTTTGGCTAATATTCTTAAATTTTTATTCTTACATTACTTACTGAAACTAGTATCTTCTTGCTTGCTAACTGCCTATATTGTATTGTAGGATTGGGCTGACATTGAATTTGGCATAACTGAGGGAGTTGATTGTATTGCTCTTTCATTTGTAAAGGATGCTAATGACATTAAGTCCCTGAAAACGTACCTCTCCAGAAGATCATTAGAGTGAGCAGAACTGCAATTCTTAAAGGACCTAAATATAAGTTGGTGATACACATATTTGTTCCACAGAGGCGTCTGTAGTGTAAAAGTTGCTTAGAATGTCTAGGATTGTCCAAGTTAGAACTTCGATCACAGAAATTACCAGCAGCAGGATTCTGACTTCTGAGCCTCTGACTGCTGTTGTACAGCTTCCAATAAGTGCAGGATTCTTTTGTAGTTTAGAGCATGCTATTTGCTATATCTAACTTGGAAAATGTGAAATGGCGTAGCAATAGAAATTGACGCCATTGTTTGACGATAGAGCATATAAAGTGGGAGTCTGTTATTTATCCAACTAAAATGGCACTTTAGGACTTGTGCCTGTGATACTGATATACGTCAAAACTTAGCAACTGGCACAGTTCAATCCATTAAAAGATGGCATACATATTCTTTAGGACTTAAGAGTTATATTACTGTTCATTTTGTTGGGTATCTGCTATTGTAATGCAATCTACTTGTATAACAGACACATTAAGATATTTGCAAAGATCGAGAGCCTGGAATCTCTCAAGAACCTGAAAGACATTGTAGAGGCATCAGATGGAGTCATGGTTGCGCGTGGTGATCTTGGAGTTCAGGTTCCTCTAGAACAAATCCCAGCCATCCAAGAGGCGATTGTTGAATTATGTCGAAACCTGAACAAGCCTGTGATAGTTGCTTCTCAGCTTCTGGAATCAATGGTTGAATACCCAACGCCTACTCGTGCAGAGGTAACCTGAACTAATTTTTATGAAATTTTGCTTCTCAAGACCTAATTACTTTAGCCTTTTATTCTCGCATTCACTTGACGAACTCTCGTTGCCTGTATTAAGGTGGCAGATGTTTCTGAAGCAGTGCGGCAGTACGCAGACGCTATAATGCTGTCAGCTGAGTCTGCTATAGGTGCATTTCCCGAGAAAGCTCTATCCGTCCTACGTGCTGCTAGTGAGCGGATGGAATCATGGAGCCGCGAGGAGAACATGCAAAGTCTTCTTCCGCAATATCAGCTTGCAATCGCTCTGCCCGACCGGATTTCGGAGCAGATTTGCACCAGCGCTGTGGAAATGGGTATCTTGTTTTCTTGTGTAAATAGACTCCATCATATCCAATCTCTATTGTTCCATCGAAATTCACTTGTTGTGTTATACTCCATGCAGCAAACAACCTTGCCGTGGACGCCATCTTCGTCTACACAAAGCATGGCCACATGGCGTCGCTCCTGTCACGCAACCGGCCCAACCCTCCCATCTTTGCGTTCACCGATGACTCCAACACAAGAAAGAGCATGAACCTTTACTGGGGTGTGATCCCGCTCCAGCTCCCGCTGTCGAACAGCATGGACGACAACTTCAAGCAGACCATCAAGCTCCTGAAGTCCAAGGGCTCGGTGAAACCTGGGGACTCCGTCTTGGTCGTTGCCGACTCGGATCTGAACCAACCTTGTGCTGCTGCCACATCATCAGTGTACCAATCCATTCAGGTCCGCTTGGTGGACTAGGCTAGGCATGATTGAACTCGGATAGCTGTCACTATACCGAGGTTTTACGGCAAATGTGCTATATAGAGTGAAGAACAGTTTGTGTATTTGTGCATGCATTACGTGTTTTCGCTGTCCAGTGTGTGAGATATATGATCATGTTGATCTCCGTGAGAACGGTTACTGCCTTACACTTGTGTTTGTGACAATTGCTGATCCCTTGTGGATGCTTTTTTTCTTTTTCTTTTTGAAGGTAGAAGTATTGTTTGATCTCCGTACTGTCTCAGATGGTCCAGTTAAGCACAAATTCTTGCCGTGTTAGTGCTAGAGTTCTATCAGATGAATTTCAGTACTAAATTACTGTGAGCAAATACTAATAATTATGAATTAAGAGCCTTCTTTTGGATATTCTAAGACCTGTCTGCCACTCGTACCTCCTACATAAACAATTGAAAAAGCTAGGATACGCACTTCGTTTTTGTTGCTCGTTCCAAAATATAAGATGTTAAGCGTGCACTCAAACTTTCCCATCATCGAGCACTACCTAACGAAGGACTAGAAGAGCACCAAAGGGCAGAACAAAACAAAAACGGTGAATTCATAATAGTGTCACGAAGCTTTCATAGCTCAGTTGGTTAGAGCACCCGTTTAGTGAGCGGGAGGTCTTGAGTTCAACTCTCAATGAAAGCAAATTTATTTCTTTTTTGCTCTTTTTGGATGACCATAACAAATTTTCTGCCCGGTTGAGCTCTCAATGAAAGCAAATCGAAGTGATTTTGCATTTTCCACCGGTATAAACATTTCAGCCCAAATGTTTCTTGTGTTTCCAAGTACCAAAGAAGATTTTTTTGCTGAGCACAACTATTTTTTTTCTTATATGCTTCGTGTTTTTCCACGCATACCAGAACATTTCACCCCAAAGTTTCTTTCATTTTCCAAGTACCAAAGCAAATTATTTTGTTTTTTCCCTACATACTTCATGTTTTTTCACGCTTAATGTCTCTTGTTTGCTTCCGTATGGCATAAGGGCATGTCCAATGCTGACCCGCAAATGGACACGACAAATGTGTGTTTTTATGTCCAGACGTGGTCCGTAAACATGATGCGGGAGGTGCGCCATGCAATGTTATTCACAAATTAATCCGGTTGGAATGAGAGAAAGTATGTGGGGACCATGCATGTGGTGGAGTATTGTGCGGTCGTGTCCGGTAAGGAGGAGAGAGAGAAGAGGGGGACCATGCATGTGGTGGGATATCGTGTGGTGGTGTCCAGTTGGGAGAAGAGAGAGAAGAGGGAGACCCTGCATGTGGTAGGATATTGTGCATGTCCGGACTCCCGTATAGCTCCCCCTCACTTTGACTCCGATTTACCAAAAAAACAACGTTCGGAGCGCAAATAGGGGTCCATGTTCGATGCCAAAAATTAATAAAAGTGATCCGGACAACATACATCGGAGCTTTGCAGGTCTCCTTTGAAGATGCCCTAACATGAGTGATTTCTCTTGTGAGAACACCCATAGAGATGCACAATGCCCAATACTAGCCCCCCTCGAAATATTGTTACTTTTCCAAAAATGAATATGTATTTTTTTGTGAAATACCCATATCTATAATAAACATCCATCAAAAAGTACAAAACACCCTAAACATAATAAAAAAATCATGTCAAGGTCTTTGGACCACCGAACGACGAGTACCGTCGTCATAACGAGCCGCTCATGCGTCACTGTTACCGTTCTCATACTAGAGTCGGCCAGACCTTGTCAATGACAGTAGGGACCTCTTCGTGCACGTGACCCTAAGACCAACGTTCTCATACCAGAGTCGGCCAGATTTGTGAATGTAAAAAAAAATATCCAAAAAGAACTGTCAGAAATAAAAAAATAATCCAAATAGAGCCTAATTAATCTCTTCAAACAGGCCGGTTGAGCCAAACCTGTTCAATCCTGCATATGCAAACTAGTAATGGCCTTGTTTGGGTGTTGGAAGGAACTGTTTGCTGTTTGGACTTATTACTTGAATTCTCATCATCATTCCATGGAAGACCATTTAACCAATGCTGTCTTCCTAATGTTTCTTATTTAATCTTCCTAATATAGATAGTAGATGATGTTGATGAAAGCAGACAATGCTTTCATTTCTCAAAAAAAAAAAAAAAAAAACTGTGTTGTGGGTTGACCATATCTGAATTTGTGTTCGCTGCCACATGTCAGCTATTTGCCTTCTAAATTTATGTACACATATTTTAATCTTTCTTATCAATACATCTGGAATAGCAGTGCCAGTTTGATCATATATGGATCTATCTAAATAGTGTACTTGCACAAGCTAGCTTTAACTACACAAGAGCAGCAACCCTGTCATACATAAATTACGGAAAAATAATCATTATAGCATGATCATGAAAATAGACCGATTCATTTAACAAGAACACTGACATAGTCGTTGGTTAGGGGGCAACTCAAATGGCAACAACAGAAGCCTAGAAGTAGTGTAAATAATCTTGGGGTTGTAGGAAAAGGCTTCAGATGGGGTAATGTCAGGCCTCCGCTGAATGCTGAAGCTTCTCCAAAAGAGGCTTATATCAAGTGGTTGTGCCGGAGGAAGCCACCGGGTTCGCGCAGAGCATCACCGCGGAGGGGAACGACAAACACCACCGGATGGAGGAGGGAACGCAGCCAGACCCAGAGCCTGAGGAGCCGGTCGCCGACGAGCCCATCTACGGCTTGCCTTGTCCAGACTTCTCACCTGAGAGATGATCCGGATGTGCAGTAGGATGCTGTGGCCCTCACCTACATCCTTGGCCGCCATCTTCTCCGGCCTCTAGTACATTTGTTTGCTCAGTCTGCCAGTTAATGTTAGAGATCTGAGCTCGCTTGCAACAATGTAATGTGTAATCTGCAAATGCATCTAGTATTTGCAACATTCTAGTTTTCTGATAACTAATTGTTTAACTTCCATTCGCAAAGAAAAAAAAATATTAATCATCACTACTAGCCTGCCTCTCAGAATTAGCAAGAATAGAACATTCTTCAAACAGTAGAAAATTCAAATGTTTCATTGCAACTGATGCAACACCTAGACAATAAATGTTTCTTAAATGATCACTGACTTGCAAAAACTATATCTAAGAAGTATCTAAGAAGTACTACTAGCTGATCAATCAAGGCAGGCAAAATATAATAAATTAATACTCCCTCAGTCCCAAAATTCTTGTCTTAAGATTTGTCTAGATATAGATGTATCTAATACTAAAACTTGACTTGATACATCCGTATTTAGACAAATCTAAGACAAGAATTTTGGGACGGAGGGAGTATGAGTTTTGCTTAAGAAGTACTACTACAGTAACGTCCAAAATGGTTTCGCAAGTCTCTTTGGAGAAGGTTCGTAGGAGATCGACTCATCTTTAGCTCGTTTCATGTCTCTGCCAACAATCTCAAAGTTGGTTACGCTACTTCCAGTGCTTCCTCTTGGTGCTGCCGTTGACATAGTTGGGGAATGGAAACTGTTGTTTGATCGTGTCATCTGTGAACAAGTCAAAGATGCAGTTCTTGCCATAGTATTCTTAACATTCTGCTCATGACTTGCCTGTGAGACCACCCTCTTCATAATATTATCCATGCCGTCGCTTGGGGTTGGCATTGCTTGCTTCAGTTCTTCAAGCTGAACCAAAACAATTAAGAGAGATGTTATTATTCCTTACAAAACGTCGTCTTCGTTCATAGAGCACTAGATTCATGAGCAGAACCAAACTGGTAGCATGAATAAAATTAAGTTTGTTCACCTTCTTCTGGACTCGAGACGACATTCTAGCAAGGTAAGATATATCATCTTCCAGAGTCGACTTTCCTGAGTGTCCTTTAGCAGCAGATGCTCTAAGGTCTTTATCAGCCAACAAAGCTTCCTTGGCAATTTTCAGATTATGTATATCAGCCAACAAAGCTTCCTTGGCAATTTTCAGATTATGTATATCAGCCAACAAAGCTTCCTTGGCAATTTCCAGATTATGTATATGCGACATGCATAATGAAATAGCCTTTGTACTATATCTGATTGCATCTCCAACCTTGGATGCCAAACCTATGCGGAGGTTTCTAGAACTGAATTAAGGTAATCAACAAAGGAAGAATTGAACTCAAAGACCTAATCATAACAAAACAGCACTATCTACCTAACATTTTTTTCTGGTGATCACAGTCCTACTCCAAATCTACACTAACATGTGGATTCAAAAGCAGGTGAAGGCACCTGTGCAAGATTTGGGTCAACTCAAATTATTTGAAACCACACTATTATGCTGATTTGTTCTACTACTATACAGCAGAGTGGCTGACACTCTTATCACCACAAAGAGGATACAGATCGACAATTCGAAAATGGTCAGGCCCAACCAAATGTTCCAAGATCGCTAAAGCTTCGAAGTAGTAACCGATTGATTTGTCTCTGTCCTCTACAAAAGTGAAAATCAAATGTGAGGCCTTGATTGACCATTCACCAGCCTAACACATGGTAACTGAGATAGCTGAGATTACCTCTTGTCATGGAGATTTCAGCTAGAGCATTCAATATATTAACCTTCTCCATTGTCTTCTCTGGACTCTTGGCAACTATCACCCTTGCAGTATTCAACATTTTCCAGGCCAAATCCAAAACAGAATCATCTCCATCGCCTGTCATGTTCCCATCCGTCTGACCTTTGCCACGCAAGTTTGTCCCTAACCAACAACAACTATATTAGCACGTACCATTGAAAGAAGAAAAACATTTTTTCCTTTAGAAAATGGAAGAGTTTTATTATTCCGGGCCTCTGAATCGAGGATGCACACAGCCCAAGAGGAAATAAACAGCAATAGATGCACACAAATGCGTACAAGATCCAACTCACTTAGTATACTGTGATCATATAATATTAATGAAAACATTCCAAGTCCCAAACTATTAGTACTTTGCATTGGCATGGGCAAATTACTGATAAGAAGTTTATTAGGTATACTCTTCATTAGGCATGAACAGACAATGAGAACTTATTGCAACCAGTAGTGCTATCAACTACTCCCTCCGTCCGGAAATACTTGTCATTGAAATGGATGTATCTAGATGTATTTTAGTTGTAGATACATCCATTTTCATCTATTTTGATGACAAGTATTTCCAGACGGAGGGAGTAGATACTACAGTATATAGATTTAAAAAGGATAATAATGCCTTTCAGTGTATATGAGTGTCTAGGGCAGTAGCAGTGCCATGTTAAAGTTGTGGGGTCAACTAATCCTGCAGTTTTCTCTAAGAGACCATTCCATAAACCTGAAGAACAATGCAAAATACAGTGATATATTTCAACCTATAGTGGTGAAAGTGATATAAATGATAAAGCATACCTTCTTCATTTGGTGCACGCTTTGAAACATTACCTGAACGATTGGCTGCCTCCCGAGCTTTGCATAACAAGGCACCTCCATAATGGTAAAACGTGTTAGCACACTCAGGAGCAAGGCCTCCATAATGTCGAACCCTACGTGACAACAACAACAACGCATTAATTTACCGATGCATCATCGTTAACATTATAGCATAAACATGTACTCTGAAGTGGACAAAACCATTTTATGACACAATGTGTAACTATGTTCTGTTGACTGCCTTTTATAGTTACTAGTGCTTGCACAGAAGAGGAGCCATATAAATGAACTGCACAGTGATCAAATAGGATAATACCTATCCCTCAAGCAATTGGACTTTGATTTAATTCTCATCGCATTACAGACGTCACAACAAAATATGATAATACCTATCCCAGGTGGTGTTGTCAGGTCATACTGGCTAGCTAGACTCACTAACCCCTCAAAGACCAACACCCACACCATTGTGCTCACTGTCAAATACATGAAACCAAAACACCACCCTTGGTAACCACATTAACATACAGCATGTTAAATCCTACTAAGGTAGCTACAAATGTCAGAACTCAAAAGGATCTGAGACACACATGAAAAGAACAATGAACTAACTGCAAATCTTCTTTCCCACAAACTATCCATATGTTACGCTACAGCAGCATGTCTAGCTAGGAGAACAAGTGGAGTTTGGGAGTAGAACCCAAACCTGATCTCGAGAACATGTCTGAAGCAGTCAGCCGTGTAGGCCAAGTCCTTCTCATTGATAGCCATGCACCCCTCATCAAACAGCACCTGCGCCCATTCTAGTGATTTCTCCTCCCAGACCCCTTGCTGACCACCCCTTCCCAGTTGTTTCAGCCATGGCGCTGGGCTGTGGTGTTCACCACCGGGCACTTGGAGCCTAGAATGTGGAGTGTAGAAGCCGACAACTGGAATCAAATTACAGAAACCAGGACTAGAACACACAATTTTCGCCTGCTCCGACTGTAGCTCAACCATGAAGAGGCTATAAATAGTTTTAACAAAAATAGCATTTGCTCCCTCCGCAAAGCCCAACACTGGAGCAAGTGTGACTGGGTCGAAGAAACTGTCCATGTCGACGATCCGGCTCAGCACCCATCGTGCATCAGTGCCATCACTCGCCTCCCTTTTCCACAATATGAGCTGAAAATCAATGGCTTCGGCAACCCCCAGTCCACCATCCTCCGCCAGCATGAGGTTAAATCTTTGGCGGCCCCTGCCGTAATCGTCAGGTGGTCTATCCAACACAGCCAGTACACCACTGTCCAAATTGTACTCCAGGATCGTCCCACCGTCGGACAGGAAGTAGAGCAGAGACCTCCCAACCAGCACGCTGGAATGGTTCTGAAATTCCATGGTGAACTCATCTTGCCTCGAGTTCAGCTTGCCCCATGTGCCAGTCTCCGACGAGTACAAGCACGCCGATGTGACAACGTGCCGGTCTTGTTCGCCGGCGAAGAGGAAGACCACGCCGAAGGGACCTCCTGCACAGTCGCGGTGGTCGCACCAGTCCGCTGTGCAGAACACTGCCGCGGCCGGCCACTGGCACCTGAACGCCGCGGGCACCGGTATGCCCCGACGGGCGCCCGTGATTGGCTCCCACAAGAGGAGTTCCTGAGTTTCCTGGCGGCGGTCGGAGAGGAAGAGGGCGCGGCCATGGCGGCAGTCGACGGGGCGCCAGAACCGGCGGTCTGGAGCGGCGAGGGAGAAGGGCGAGGCGGTGGTGGGGAAGAAGTCTGGGATGCCCCCGTCTTCCCAGTCGTGGAGGAAGCCGAGCACGGGGGGTGCCCGGTGGCGGTGGAGCCCGATGTAGCGGCGGCGGAAGCGGGGATGGGAGACGGCGTTCCTCCAGGCCTTGCAGACGAGGGAGGCGCGGAAGAGACAACCTGGGTCGTCGGGCGGGAGGCGGAGGAGGATCTCTTCGACGACGACGTCGTCCGGGAGCGCCGGCGGCGGCGGCGGCGGTGCTGCCATGGTGGCCGTTGGTTGGGTTTGGGTGCGGGTGGGGAATGGTTTCGGCTCAGCCAGATCGGAACGGACCTTGGCCACAGAGAAGCCAGCGGGCCAAGCCATGACATGGGCTGGAGTTAGTAATGGGCTTGGGCTCGTGGGAGCTGCTGATTTTGCTATTCACACCATGGGCTGGAGTTAGTAATGGTACTTTCGGGTCATCGGACCCTATTGTTTAACAAGTGGCTGAGCTTGACGAAAAATGTCGCGGCGACAGGAAAACGACCCATGTATGCTTAACCTTTGAGTAAAACAAGCGCTTACTATTTTTTCTCGGTGTTTTTTTATCCTAATTCGGCAAATTTAGCCGAGTTACCGCCATCATGAGATTTTTTAAAGGTCATATATTATGGTCGATCAACCCTTACAAGAGCATCATTATAGAAATCAAAAGTTACACAGATGTCCTTGGGGGAATCGACGATGCCTTCCTCCGCACTCGCCAGCGGTGCCTCGTGAGTGAAGTTCGATGCAATTTCTGGATCTCTGAAACATGATAGGAGTAAGGGAAGCGTTGTCGACATAGCGGCCGAGAAGTCAACTGTCAAAGCCAGAAGACGCCGATGACAATGATCTGAGAAACAGTTCGCCGTCCCAGAGAAGAAGGTTGGACAACCACTCCAAATCCAACTAGACAGATTCGGGGAGACCTACCCTCACAGTCTCCCAAACGACGCCAAAGTTGGCTGGTTGTCGCTTGTCGGAGAAGGAGCTAGAGGACAAAGGCATGAAAAGTTGTCACCATCCACTCCGCCGGCTTCGGTAGGGGAGCGACCGTTCAGTAATTCAGGGACCTCGATGTAATTTTATTATGTTGAGGTTGCTTTGCACTTATGATGAATTTTTTTAATAGATTCAAACCCTTCTCCACAAAAGACAAACAACCGGTCAATAACAATACACTTTCTAGATGGTCACTCAAAATCAAAACAAAAAGGCTCACTAATATGCCATTTCCTCCAAAGGCCACCAAAAGTGAATACAAAAACATTTCATGGGATAGCGATTATTTATACGACCTAGTCGCACCAAAAAGATACGCTTAACCCCACAGATCAGCGGATTTATATTATTATTTTAGATAAATCAGCAGATTTATATAGCCGATCGAGCTGGAATGGAAGCAAGCCCATGATACGATGATGTGGCCGCACCTTGTCCCAATATCTTGTACCACTAATCAACGTCACTGATTTAGCTAAAGCCACTGATGTATAACCTAACGTATGCAAGCCAAGCAAATTGGGCGGACATGATAGTACTCCCTCCCTCCCATAATGTAAGACGTTTTTTGAGGGAGTATTAGGCATGGAGATCTGGAACAGTACGTGCGATGCTAATTTGCAACTAATAAAATAATTAATCTTCCAAAGATAGCCATCCATGTGCACCAATGTTAGACCGACCGAGCGCACGTTACTTATTTCAGATCAGCAGAATCTTTCTTGATCAGAAACACCGGACAGAAAGTTCGTACTGGATCAGAATCAGGCTGTGACAACACAAACACACAGTACCGAGAACAATGTTTCCTGTGAAACACACCCTTTTGCAATCATGTTGTCCAAGCAAATAGCGATGCATATGTAACGGGCTGACAAGGCCTTGGTGCAAATTATGACACCCCCCCCCCCCCCTCCTCCTCCACACACACACACATTTTCAGACTACGAGGGTTAAAGGGGAAATTATAATCTGCAGATAGAAAAGGAAGAAAAAAAAGAGCAACCGGGAAGCAGCTAGCCAGTTGAAGCGAGTCGGAGGCTTTACTGTGCAAGTACGAGGTGTGTAGGTCGCCGGACACTGGAGATCATGATGAGGTTTAGACTTTAGAGGGAAGGTCGGGTGCACTAGCAGGGCGGGGGCAACGGCTGGGGCAGGTCGTGGCATGTTTGTGCCGGTGGTATGGCTGGCATTACATGCAAGCGGCCGGCGGGGGGGGGGGGGGGGGGGGGGGGCGAACATAGGCTGAGTAAGCAGAGGCCAGCCGTTCGATTGAAATCCAACGGCTCTAAAATCAATCCACTCCAACTTTTTATAAGGCAACAACAAAATACTAATATTTCTCTATCGGCAAAGGGCTATATTATGGTAAGATTACATTAAAAGAGCTTGTCAGTTAGATAGTACTCTTGTCCCTTCACATGATGTAATATTTACTCCATCTTTGCATAAATACCATTTGGATATTTACACCGTCCCCATTAATATTTATAGGAACATATTTGTAGAAACTAACTGTTTGTGTGATAAGTCCACCTTTAATTTTTTTTCGCAAAAATAGTCTATCTTTAACATACTATTTTCACCTCACGAATCTACATATTTAAGTCAAAGTAGAAAGAAAAAAGTTTGAATATAGCCCAACATGCATGTTGAGAGAAATACCGTAAGTAGCATTTCCCATACATGTAAAGAGAAACACAAGTCGTGTGGTTGATGAGATGCCATGTATGGTGAAGTGTGACGATTTAGTTGCCATCCGGGATGTCAGATGTAGTTATCTGGGATGGCAAATATGGTTGTAAAAGCATGGCAACTCTCTCTGTTTTGGTTAACTAAAGTTGCCATGTCTAATTTATGGTAGTTGCCGCGTGTAATCAAATCATAGTTGTCGTGTGTGATTAATTAACTACTTGTAACATATGGTTAAACAATAGTTGCCATGTGTGTTTATCTAGTTGCCACGTGTGGTTAATCACAGTTGCCATGTCTGTTTACCTGATTGTCACGTATGCGCAACTGCAGTTGCCGTCTAGCAAACGAATCATAGTTTTCATGTGTGTTTACCTAGTTGCCATGTACGCGCAACTGCAGTTGCCATCCAACAACGTACGACTGTCATGTGGGTGAAAAGCAGTTCTCCCACACGCACGTGGACTAGGTGGTGGTTGTGTGAGCAGAAACTAATTCGCCAACACAACGCATCTGGCAACCGCGTGCTGTGGGGCGTGTGGGCGACCTCTTCAACGCCCACACACCGGCCTTGTCCTACGTGGCACGTAAAAATTGCCTTGTCAAGATTCGTGCAAACTTAACTGGACGGTGATCCAGGCGTGTGGGCGAGTTGCAATGTTGCCACACGTGTGAGTGTTAGTGTTTTTGAAGATCTATTGTATTAACTTTTCTTTTGCAACTTATCCTTTTTGCATGATTCCTTAAGTAGTGTGTTTAAAGTAGGGATGCAGGCGAACAACGTCCACACACATCCGTAGGGGTAGGGATGAAAATGGGTGGAAACTTTCTGCTTTTTCGAAGGAAAAATGGAAACGGAAATGAAATTTGCAAAAAGAAAGTGAAAATGGAAATTTTTTATTAGAAAAAAGGGTATTTCCCGGTGGAACGGGCATGAAAATGGAATTATCCGTTTCTGTGAATATGAAAATTTCGTTTTACTATGGACCTATAGGTGCCTTGCCGCCCAATCACCAAACAACAAATAATGACACAATGAATAGAATGGATCATTTGAGGTCCAACTTCTATTACCACACATGTATTCAGCTTGACCCTATACGCTATTGTCCAGTACTACTACAATATTATGATAAGTTGCGGTAATCCACTTCTGAGCCCAGGCTCAGCTGCATCCGCCCTTATGGAAAAAAATCAAAACAAATATTAGGAAAATTCAAAAAATTCCAATTTTTCTGTGTGGTAGATAATTTGATGCATGAGGTACGCTTTAATTTTTAAATCATTTGAATATGTGAGCAGCTCTCGGCAAAAAAGACAAATTCAAGGCCTATAAAAATGTTTACTGTCCATGCACTGTTCTTACCCGATTTAGCTTTTTTGCTGAGAAATTCTCAGAAGTCCAAATGATCTCAAATTTTTAGCGGACCTCCTGTGATAAATTTTCTACCATACAAAAAAAATTGAATTTTTTGAATTTGTTTTGTATTTTTTGTGATATTTTCCTGGACGGATGCAGATGAGCCTGAGCACCGAAACGCCGCACTCCATAAGTTGCTAACATAATAATTTTATTAGTTTAGCCATTAACAATTCATTAAAAAAATCTTTCTCGTGTGTATTCAAGGCGATTTTATGTTCCGGTCAATAGTCATTTTTGTTCCATGTCCGCTTTGTATTCACTCTGTGTACGTTTTTGATAGTATATGTGTTTCCGTATTTATTTCCGCGGTTTCTGTATGCGTTTCCGCTTCTGCAAAAATATATGAAAACAAATATAGTAGCACGCAGTTCCGTCCGTTTCCACTTCATTTTCATCCCTACATAGATAGGGGTGTAATTTGACCATCATTCATTATTAAAGCAACGATGTATTAGTTCGTATTCGGCGGTCGAGGGCGTACATACGGGGACGCGGTCCACTTGCATCCCTAGTTTGATGAAACAAGTCGTACAATCACAGTGCAGCTGGAGATCGAGCCAAAGCAACTTTATGAGCTTGCTTGCTGGCGGAAAGCCATGGTACACTATGTGCTACAGGTATATTCAGAAAAAAGGTTGCTCTGCTCCCCTAGCAAAGTGGCAAGCATGGGGTCGGCGTTAATTAGCTTACTGGCGCTAACAGTATTCGACATATTACGGACAAGGCCGCGTGGGCAGGGCCCATGCAAATGCGGCCCAACCGGCCGATCGCACCAAATGCACTTCCTGTGCGGCCTGGTTGTACCAATAGTGTTCTTTTCGTCACGTCAGCTGATATAAGTAATAAGTTTGAACCTTCAAAAAAAAAAGTAATAAGTTTGAACCTTCAAAATCAGAACTTCACTGATCAGTCCGCTAATGCAGAGGGCCAGTACCCTTGTCTCTTGGCATCGACGTCGACACGTCGTGGAGAATATGAATGTTCCAACAATCTGTACTGGCAAAAAGAAAAAAGAAAAAAGAAAAAAGAAACTGGATTCGGATGCTGGAATGGAAATATTAATGTTCCGACAATCGGAAAGTGTCGGTGTGGGTCCTCCAACTGCAGTACTACTAGTTGGTATCTCATTTCTTGTCTCGCCATGTTTCGCCATTTTCAACTAGTTGGTGTCATATTAATGTTCCAACAATCTGTACCCGCAAAATCAAAGAAAATCTAGTTCTAGTGTGGAATGAATGTACGTAATTTTCTTTCGGAAAAATCAGCAGAAATTTTGTTTGAATCCAAATAATTTCAAATTTTAAAATCTAGAGAAAAGAAAATATAGCTCAGGATGCGTACTTTTATTCGAAAGAATATACAGTATACATTAGCCGTCTGTATTAAGCACAAGCAGATCAGGTGGGTTGGTTTAGAGGCGTGCACAAAAGTGACATGGCGCCTGTTCAATCCCACACCGATTCTTTATTTGCAGCTCGATTTGTTAAACCATACACTGACTTGTAGTATGAACTTAAAAACAACTGAGGGTGTTTCTGCAAAAAGAAAAATCACGTGCACTGCATTTCAGCCGCTCCCAGCCACTGACAATGGGCCCTGTCCAGGCTGGCGTTCCACGCAGGCAGCAAATACACACGCAATCGTATTTGCACGTCCGCGCAAGTTTTATGACCAGAAAGACGTATTTTGCAAGTTTGTGCATCAAACTGACCACCACGCGTAAGTTCTAAGACTTCCGGTGTATTTACCTCACGTATATAGTACACGCGTGATGAATGGATATTATTACCAGAATATTCGGAAAGGAATATCCACAGTTTGCGTGCAGCCAGACGCCAGTCATTTTCGTTTGGAATCATCCACTTGGCTTGATCTTTCAGCAAGCTTTTGCCGTTGTTGTCGTTGCACCAACATAAACATGTGAATGTATGGTTCAACTAGACATTCTCGTCAGAAATATGCATGCCTGCATGCACTCCCTCTCACCACTTCCAAATTTAATTATACAGGATAATATGTTCCGTACTATACATATGACATGTTATATTTTCTTGTTTCATTTTTCTTCGGTAGAAGTGCAGCTGCTATGCAATTCCACCACAGAGTTGAGTCTTCCTACGATCTCCTCTGCTGTAACGGTGAAGCCATCATCCACCTGAAAACAAAATGCAAACTAGCTATTGACCAGCATTGTATTCTCTTACTTCATTCAGATGAATATAATACTTATGAACAAACATGATTAGCTTTTTTCCCAGGGGAGCATGCAGGATTGGCTAGATTGAGAATTATGTTTTTGTTCAATAAATACTGGTCATCAAACAAAAAAATGCTAAACCATTTACAGACACTACCCTTTTATTCTCCAACCAAATCTCGCCATGTCAGCTTGTCGGTACGGTCCATAACAAATCCCCCATAAATGTAGCTTTACTTGTCATCAAAATATATATGTAGGCTCTACAATAGTACGTTCGTGGAATTTTCTATGCATGTTGACCATGTCTTGCAAATTAAGAAGCTTCCTCATAATGCGGGATAGATTATGGATTTTGTACGAAACATTAGTTAAGGCTATCATAGTACAACTATGACGGTATGATATCCGGTTTTTAATTTTTGCCTGGGCCAATTTTTATTTTGTTGAGTGGTTCCAACTAGCCAAAAGAATGAATATATGTTTCAGTGTAAACAGCCCAGTTTAATTCGAGCATTGAAATCACATTGTCTTTGAGAGATGAATGTCTTTCCGGGCCAAGTTGCTAATCGCTTCGGTTTAGCTAAATCTAAGTCATTTGTGGTTGTCTTATATGTAGGCTCTACGATAGTACTTTCTTCGTTTTTATTTACTCTGCATATTAGAGTTGACTGAAGTCAAACTTCGTAAAGTCTAACCAAGTTTATAGAAAACAATATAAACATTTACCATATCAAATTTATATGATGTGAAAGTACATTTATTAATAAATCTGATGGTATTGATTTGTTATTGTATATGCTCATGTTTTTGTTTATAAACTCTGTCAAAGTTTACAAAGCTTGACTTTGACCAAAGCTAATACGCGGACTAAATAAAAACGGAGGGAGTACGTTTGTGGAATATTCTATGCATTGACCATGTCTTGCAAATTAAGAAAATTAAGAAGCTTCCTCATAATGCGGGAGAGATTATGTATTTTGTACGCGACATTAGTTAAGGCCATCGTAGTACAACTATGACGGTATGATATCCAATTTTTAATTTTTGCTGGGTTCAATTTTTATTTTGCTGAAAGGTTTCAACTGGCCGGTTTAAACCAATGAATATATGTTTTATGTAACAGCCCAGTTTAAAACAGAACTTTCCAGCATTGAAATCACATTGTCTTCGAGACATGAATGTCTTTTTGGTCCAAGTTGCTAATCACTCCGGTTTAGGTATATCTAAGTCATTTGAGATTGTCTTATATGTAAGTCGATGCTCTAATTAGCCGTCAGATGTCCACATTTTGAGATACATGTAGAAGTGAGTGTAGAAATTTCATGCCCTGAAACTATATTAAAAAATAATTATAATTACTAATATATATTGAGAATACCTCATTATGAAGCGAGTGTAACAATGGTTGATTACCAATGAAATACAGTCCCTCCGCTAACTAGATGTTCTAACTTTTTTCTGGTTCAGATGTATATAAACGTGTTTTAGTGTATTTGTTCACTCATTTCAGTTTGTATATAGTTTGTATTAAAATATCCAAAACATCTTATAATAGTGAACAGAGGAGTATCATATATGTTCGGTTGATGATAAGTCTGGCTAGGCCATTGATAAGTGAAAGGAGCTAGATCAAATATGATTAGACATGAAAAATCTTACTCGACTTTTATGGATCGATAATCCTAGACCTATGTAGCTTTGCAAAATGTTTCACGTAACCTTCCTAGCCCCACGCACACACACATTTTCAGGTGGGTGGGGCCCCTAGCTTCCCCCCCTTCTCCAATCACAATTATGTGGCGGCTTACGTAGAACACGTAGGTAATTTTCTTTACGTGGAAGTACCATTACTCTTTTTGTCTATGAGGGTGTTTGTTTCCAGTGACTTATGGGTTTAGGGACTTAAAAAAGTCCCTATAAGTCCAATCCAAGCCAAACAGGAGGGACTTATTGGGACTTATTGGGGTGATTAGGGACTTATCAAATAAGCTCCTCAGGGAGGAGCTTATTGGGACTTATCTGGACCCGCACCGCTCGATCCCCTCCTCGCCTCGCGTACCGCATCGCCCCACGCCGCTTGTTCGCCTCGTACCGCATCGCCCCCTCGGTTCCCCTCGTCGCCTCGCTCGCGTCGCACCAATCGCCGCCGCCGCCGGCAGCTTCAACAGCCGCCGCCATGGCCGGCGAGGAAGACGAGATCCCCTTCTTCTCTCAATTCCCCTTGTCTCAGGAGGCACCCGAAGGCTCATCCGCCGGTGGAAATCTCGGGAGGGGAATGGGTTTCTTGGATCTCAACAACAACACGGACGTCTTCCCGGAGTTGGGCTCGTACCAACAACTTCTCTTTGACCAGTCGGCCGGTCATGGCCTTCCTCCGGTTGGACGTGGTCGTGGGAGGCCCGTACCCCAGGGCGGAGGAGGCCGCAGCCGGTCTCTGAACATCGGAGGCCGAGGCGGCTCTAACCTGCGTCCGTTCGTCGCCCCGGCCGCAGCTGCCGTTGAGGGAGGCGTCATAAGGCGTGGGAGGACCTCGTCCCAGGTCACCGGACGCGGCGTAGGTCGAGGCAATGGGTCCTCAGCGGCCGGCAGTAGAGGAAAAAATGCGGGGAAGCAACGTGTGTCGTCAACTGCTGCGTCTTCAGAAGATGTCGACGAGAATGAAGGCTTTGAAGATGATGATGACAACAATGATGGGTTGTGGTCCTTGAAACAACAATGATATGAACAAGTGTTGTTCGCTTGTAATTTCTTTTATCTCGGTTGTTATGTACTCTCTATTATTTTGGTTCTTATCAACAAGTGTTAATTGTTTGTATGAACAAGTGTTATGAATAAGTGTTATTTCGGTTGTCACTATTCTGTAATTCGTTTGTATGAAAAATGATTATCAACTTATAAGTCCCTGTAAACAAACAGGCAGGGACTCGGAACTTATAAGTCGATGTAAACAAACAGGCAAGGACTTATGACTTATAAGTTGGAACTTAAAAAAATCCTGGGACTTATGAAACAAACAGGCCCTATATTGGACCGAAATGTGAAATCAAGGAAAACCTGCCTTGGCCGTGATGGTTATGATGACAGTGCAGGCCGTGAAGGGCATGACATTGGCGTGGGTGACGGTGAGGTGGAGCCCCTCCTCCACCTCCGACAGCACCCTCACCACCACCCCCTTGGCGGCGGCGCACAGGATCCTCACCATCACGCCGGTCTCCGAGAACCGCACCTCGATCTCCGGCAGTGGGTTCCTCGAAGCCGGCGCCCCCGACGACGCCGACGAGGGCGAGCCGTTTTCGTCTGCAACGGCGGCGTAGCAGGGCTTCTTGACGAGTACCACGGTCTCGATGCTCCTGCTGCCGCGGCCGGTGGCTGCCTCGAGGGCCTTGATCTTCTCCTGCAGCTCCTTGACGTGCCTCGTCGCGTCGGAAAGGATCGTCGCCTTGTCCATCTGAATCAATCGTATACGTATATGGATCTACACTGAGATGATTTGTTTTCACGGGGAAGAAGAACTAACATAAGAGCAGGTGTTGAAGCAAATCGGAGTACGCACCTTCTTGAGGCCGGGGATGACGGTGGAGAGCTCGATGAAGCGCTGGTTAATCTTCTCGCGGCGCTTGCGCTCCGCCATGATATGGTCCTGCGCGTACGGCGGCCCCGACGACACGGGCCCGGTGCCGGTGGGGCTCCTTGCGGCGGCCCTCCTCGTGGGCTGCGACCCCGTCTCCGGGACGACAGGTCCGGCGCTGCCGCTGTCCAGTGTACCGTCACTGGCCGGCAGCGCGGAGAAATTCCAGCTCATCACGGGAAGGCTGGTGCCCGCACCGTTCCTGCAAAGCCTCGGAGCGCACCTGGCCGAGTTCGGGGACAGGGGCCAGACGTCGTGCTCCATGGCCGCCGGGGACGAGAAATTGCCACCATAGCCTCCGCTGCCGTCTGTGGTTTCGCCGGAGCTCCCGCTGCTTGCCGGATTGGCTCCCGTAATCAGCTCTTCGAAGACGAGACGCTGCTCACGGAGCGCCTGAAGCGAGGGGAAGGCTGCGTCGCCGGAGTCGCCACTGACGACCACCACTGGGTCTGGGTGCTCCTGCTCCAGCGAGTCCATGGCCCATTCCATGAACAGGGCCAAGTCGTCCATGTCGCCGACTTAATTTGGATGGATGCAAATGATGGAGAGGAACCTTCTAATTAGGAAAGAAAAAGCACAGTTTAACCTAGATAGATGAAAAGTTTACAAGAACCTTCTAAACCAAACTGAATGTAATACAGAAGACTTATCCATAAATTACTATAAGAGGAGACTTAAGACTTAATTACCTCAAATCTTTCCTAAGCTTGCAGAAGATGCTATGATGAGCAAATCCCCTCCAAATTATTCAGTGAGCGTGCAGCGCTACCCAAAGAAGCAACGGAGAGGTTTTGCCTTATATAGGGCAGTGACACCGCAGTTCACTGCAGTACTAGAGGCCTCTGAGTGGCTCCTCCCTTTCCAGAGGGCCAATAATGCATAGGAGAAAACAATCCTTTCAACCAAATCTGGTTATGTCGCCTAAATCAGGTGAAAATGATATTTTGCAGCCCCTACAGTACGCTAGGTAAACTAAAATACAAGAGTTGATGTCCATGCATGATGTGTTGATTTGACCTAGCTCGTTTATCTGGGGTTTCTCTACCTCCCCTATCCCTTGGTGGCTAGGGTAAACTCTCCCCTCTAATCTTTGCCGGCGAGACCATAGATTTGCCTCTCCTTTGTCTGCCGCTCTGGCGGCCGGTGGCGGCCCGGGAGGGTAATCCCGGTGCCTCCACTTCGGTTAGTAGTTTAGGTTAGGTCTTTTAGTCCTCGTAGGTGCGGCACTTGGGCGGATGGCAGCGCTTCTTCTTCGAGTTTGTCTTCCGGGTTCTGATCGTCCTCGAGTTTGTCTATCTGGACGTAGTCGATGGAGATTCAGTGTAGATTCATGTTGCCTTCTTGGGACGATGAGGTTAGGGTTTCTCTTCGTATGGCGAGATTTGGTGTCAGGTGTTTCAGATCTATTCAGGGGTTCAACGACGACGACTGCGGCTTCAGGTCGCTGGTCCTTAGGGGCACGTCCACGAAGACTTCCCCGCTGTCATCGACAAGGTTAAGCCATCTCCGGTATAGGAGCGGCGACATCGGCGCGTCGACGGCTCCTTCTGATGGCAGTAGTGGTTGTTCGGTGGTCTCAGAATATTAATGTAATTTTTATTATGTTTGATGTGCTTGTACTTTCGGTGAACCTTAATAATATATCTCGATTATTTTCAAAAGAAATTGACCTAACTCATTTATCTTTGGAGCAATAGTATTTTTCATGCTAATTAATTTGTCACTGATCGATATCACAATTATTCTCCGGCCAGGCACACGCACGCACACACGCACTCTGCGCTCGCGCGCGCGCGCACACACACAATATCTTTCACTTCAGTGTGACACTTCGCTAGAAAGGAGCAGACAAGGAGGTATACGAAAGATCTTTGGATGCCTTAATTTAATTAGTCGATTGCGGTGAAAATTGATTAATGTCATAGATGTCTCGATGCTGATGTCTTATTCGTACTATGCTGAGTATTTTATCTTCATCTGCAACTCCACCAACTAATCTGCAAAATTAAATGCAATGTGGATCCACTAATAATTAATATGCATCACCTCGTCTTTACCGCTAAGCACTTGCAACCTTTACAAGTTTTTTTGTGACTTTTACAAGTTGGAATGGATGGAAAGACATGTCTTGTAGATTTTTAATTATATTGATGAAGACAAACAATTTCAAATGAATTCATCCATGTCTTAAATCAAGTTGTGAGGACAAAGTAATATTAGCTAGAAAAAACATTGCATTAATAAATGAAATGTAAGACAAGTTTCACATCATCCATTCCAATATTTGACGAGATATATTCTCCATCCATCCATATATATAGGGCCTAACGCGTTTTTTGGGACTGCCTTTGACTATTCATAAGATTAATAGTATATTAGATGTATAATGTGCAACTCTATCATTAGAAGCTTCTTTCACGCACGAATATGATGGTATGCTTTGCGTAACTTGCATGTCATATATTATTACTCTAACATATGGTCAAAGTTAGCCTCGGAAAACGCATTATGCCCTATATATATATGGAGAGAAGGAGTAGTTATTTTACAGAAGACTAGAGCTTTGATAAGTTCCGACAAGACCTGGAGAAGGAGGCACGCCAGGTGTCCATACGATGTCATTGTTGAGGAAATATTCACACATATCTTTGATGCATCATTTGACTTTAACATGGCCATAGTTCTCACTATAGCAACCTGTGTAAGTATATTTCACTATAATGCAAATTGTTGTGATGGACAAGCTCGTCCATATGCGCGCAAACATAGGACCTACATGTCATATAGTACCAACTATTACCTACAAGGAAATTGAATTTGTTGGGTAGCTTTGTTGGACCCTTTGCACCGATCCCCTTCTCCTAGTCCCGTGAAGGCTTGCCCATGATAGTCGTGCCTCCGTATCAAGGAACAAAGGTAAGATATCTTGTTCCAAGGTACAACAACTGCATACACATGAAAAAAGGAGGCGTAAATACGCAAAACTAGGTGGATAAGAAAAAAGAAACACTACCGCAGAAAGGGCATTAGAGCCCCCCCCCCCCCTCTCACACACATAGTTTTCATGCCATTTTGAGTTTCATTTCTAGCAAATAGTTGCTAACACTTCTAGTATTGAAGGTGGTTCTAAACTCCCCTTGGATAGTTGCAACTAAACCACCTGCAATATTTTAGGTGTATCAGAGGTGGAACTCTCTCAAGAACCACTTTCAATTCTTTAGTACTATAGGCAGAACATTCATGTAGCAATATGCAGGGTATCATCTTGTATATAGCTAAATAGTTTATCTCCACTACTTCTATTTCTCTAAACATGCACGCATGTGAGTTCAATACTCCACTATTTCTCTCCCCATGCGTGTAAAATATTATTCTTATTCTCGCTCAACATAAAAAATCCTAACTCGACACACATGTCACCTCATCAATCACATTACTTCTATTTCTCTCAAAATGCATATGAAATCTTGCCAAGGTCCACATGCACATGTACAAAATAAGAACCGTGAGAACCAATCTAGGGTCTCTTTTCCTCCCCTATCCCTTGGCGGCTAGGTTCAACTCTCTCCTCCAAGCTTTGCCAGTGAGCCCTGGATATTCACCTCCCCTCTGCCTCCGCTCCGACATGAAGGAAATATGCCCTAGAGGCAATAATAAAGTTATTATTTATTTCCTTATATCATGATAAATGTTTATTATTCATGCTAGAATTGTATTAACCGGAAACATAATACATGTGTGAATACATAGACAAACTTAATGTCACTAGTATGCCTCTACTTGACTAGCTCATTAATCAAAGATGGTTATGTTTCCTAACCATAGACATGAGTTGTCATTTGATTAACGGGATCACATCATTAGTAGAATGATGTGATTGACATGACCCATTCCGTTAGCTTAGCACTTGATCATTTAGTATGTTGCTATTGCTTTCTTAATGACTTATACATGTTCCTGCAACTATGAGATTATGCAACTCCCATTTACCGGAGGAACACTTTGTGTGCACCAAACGTCACAACGTAACTGAGTGATTATAAAGGAGCTCTACAGGTGTCTCCAAAGGTACATGTTGAGTTGGCGTATTTCGAGATTAGGTTTTGTCACTCCGATTGTCAGAGAGGTATCTCTGGGCCCTCTCGGTAATGCACATCACTATAATCCTTGCAAGCAATGTAGCTAATGAGTTAGTTACGGGATGATGACTTGTCGGTAACGAGATTTAACTAGGTATTGGGATACAGACGATCGAATCTCGGGCAAGTAACATACCGATGACAAAGGGAACAACGCATGTTGTTATGCGGTTTGACCGATAAAGACCTTCGTAGAATATGTAGGAGCCAATATGAGCATCCAGGTTCCGCTATTGGTTATTGACCAGAGAGATGTCTCGGTCATGTCTACATAGTTCTCGAACCCGTAGGGTCCGCAGGCTTAATGTTCATTGACGATATAGTATTATATGAGTTATGTATGTTGGTAACCGAATGTTGTTCGGAGTGCCGGATGAGATCACGGACATGACAAGGAACTCCGGAATGGTCCGGAGATAAAGTTTTGATATATGGGATAATAGTGTTTGATCTCCGGAAGGGTTCCGGAATTCACTGGATGGGGTTCCGGATGTTTCCCAAAATGTTTGGGTACGAGAACACGTTATTTGGGCCAAAGGGGAAAGCCCACGAGGCTTTTGGAAAGTGCAAAAGGAAGTTTTGCGGAGACTAGAGGCTAGACGCTAGGAACCCTGGCGTCTAGGGGGTAGACGCCGGGAACCCTGGCGTCTAGCCCTGGAGTCCGTGTAGGACTCTTGCCTTTTGGGCAAAACCGACTTTGAGGAGGCTTTTACTCCAAGTTTCGACCCCAGGGCTCAACATATAAATAGAGGGGCAGAGCTAGCACCAAAGACACATCAAGAAACACCAGGCCGTGTGCCGGCAACCCCGTCCCCTCTAGTTTATCCTCCGTGATAGTTGTGGGCGATACAAGTCATACTGCTTACCAACATGTCATACTTTGGTTCGGCGGTATTGTTGGATGAAGCGGCCCGGACCGACATTACGCGTACGCTTATGCGAGACTGGTTCTACCGACGTGCTTTGCACACAGGTGGCTGGCGGGTGTCAGTTTCTCCAACTTTAGTTGAACCGAGTGTGGCTACGCCTGGTCCTTGCGAAGGTTAAAATAGCACTAACTTAACGAACTATCGTTGTGGTTTTGATGCGTAGGTAAGAACGGTTCTTGCTCAGTCCGTAGCAGCCACGTAAAATTTGCAACAACAAAGTAGAGGACGTCTAACTTGTTTTTGCAGGGCATGTTGTGATGTGATATGGTCAAGACGTGATGCTATATTTTATTGTATGAGATGATCATGTTTTGTAATCGAGTTATTGGCAACTGGCAGGAGCCATATGGTTGTCACTTTATTGTATGAAATGCAAGCGCCATGTAATTGCTTTACTTTATCACTAAGCGGTAGCGATAGTCGTAGAAGTAATAGATGGTGAAACGACAACGATGCTACGATGGAGATCAAGGTGTCGCACCGGTGACGATGGTGATCACGACGGTGCTTCGGAGATGGAGATCACAAGCACAAGATGATGATGGCCATATCATATCACTTATATTGATTGCATGTGATGTTTATCCTTTATGCATCTTATTTTGCTTTGATTGACGGTAGCATTACAAGATGATCTCTCACTAATTATCAAGAAGTGTTATCCCTGAGTATGCACCATTGCGAAAGTTCTTCATGCTGAGACTCCACGTGATGATCGGGTGTGATAGGCTCTACGTTCAAATACAACGGGTGCAAAACAGTTGCACACGCGGAATACTCAGGTTAAACTTGACGAGCCTAGCATATACAGATATGGCCTCGGAACACGGAGACCGAAAGGTCGAACATGAATCATATAGTAGATATGATCAACATAGTGATGTTCACCATTGAAAACTACTCCATCTCACGTGATGATCGGACATGGTTTAGTTGATTTGGATCACGTGATCACTTAGATGACTAGAAAGATGTCTGTCTAAGTGGGAGTTCTTAAGTAATATGATTAATTGAACTTAAATTTATCATGAACTTAGTCCTGGTAGTATTTTGCAAATTTTGTTGTAGATCAATAGCTCGCGTTGTTGCTTTCATATGTTTATTTTGATATGTTCCTCGAGAAAAATTGTGTTGAAAGATGTTAGTAGCAATGATGCGGATTGAATCCGTGATCTGAGGTTTATCCTCATTGCTGCACAGAAAAATTATGTCCTTAATGCACCACTAGGTGACAGACCTATTGCAGGAGCAGATGCAGACGTTATGAACGTTTGGCTAGCTCAATATGATGACTACTTGATAGTTTAGTGCACCATGCTTAACGGCTTAGAATCGGGACTTTAAATACGTTTTGAACGTCATGGACCATATGAGATGTTCCAGGAATTGAAGTTAATATTTCAAGCAAATACCCGAGTTGAGAGATATGAAGTCTCCAACAAGTTCTATAGCTAAAAGATGGAGGAGAATCGCTCAACTAGTGAGCATGTGCTCAGATTGTCTGGGTACTAAAATCGCTTGAATCAAGTGGGAGTTAATCTTCCAGATAAGATAGTGATTGACAGAGTTCTTTAGTCACCATCACCAAGTTAGTAGAACTTCGTGATGAACTATAGTATGCAAGGGATGACGAAAATGATTCCCGAGCTCTTCGTGATGTTGAAACCGACGAAGGTAGAAATCAAGAAATAGCATCAAGTGTTGATGATTGTCAAGAACACCAGTTTCAAGAAAAGGGCAAAAGGGAAAGAAAGGGAACTTCAAGTAGAATGACAAGCAAGTTGTCACTCCCACGAAGAAGCCCAAAGCTGGACCAAAGCTTGAAACTGAGTGCTTACACTGCAAAGGAAACGGTCACTTGAAATAGAAATGCCCTCAATATTTGGTGGACAAGAAGGATGGCAAAGTGAACAAGGGTATATTTGTTGGGGAACGTAGCAGAAATCAAAAAAATTCTACACATCACGAAGATCAATCTATGGAGTAATCTAGCAACGAGGGAAGGAGAGTGCATCTACATACCCTTGTAGATCGCTAAGAGGAAGCGTTCAAGTGAACGGGGTTGATGGAGTCGTACTCGTCGTGATCCAAATCACCAATGATCCTAGTGCCCAACGGACGGCACCTCCGCGTTCAACACACATGCAGCCCGGTGACGTCTCCCATGACTTGATCCAGCAAGGAGAGAGGGAGAGGTTGGGGAAGACTCCGTCCAGCAGCAGCACGACGGCGTGGTGGTGGTGGAGGAGCGTGGCACTCCAGCAGGGCTTCCCCAAGCACCGCGAGAGACGAGGAGGAAGAGAGGTAGGGCTGCGCCAAGAGGAAGATCAAATCATGTGTTGGCAGCCCCAAAGACCTCAATTATATATAGGGGAGAGGGAGGGGGCTGCTCCCCCTCTAGGGTTCCCACCCCAAGGGGTGCGGCAACCCCTAGATCCCATCTAGGGTGCGGCCAAGGGGGGAAAGGGGAAACTTGCCCCCCAAGTAAGGTGGAGGCGCCCCCTCCCCAAACCCTAGGCGCCTTGGGCCCTGGTGGGGGGGGGGGGGGCGCACCAGCCCACCTGGGGCTGGTCCCCTCCCACACTTGGCCCATGCAGCCCTCTGGGGCTGGTGGACCCCCGGGACCCTTCCGGTGGTCCCGGTACGTTACCGATAGCACCCGAAACTTTTCCGGTGACCAAAACAGGACTTCCCATATATAAATCTTTACCTCCGGACCATTTCGGAACTCCTCGTGACGTCCGAGATCTCACCCGGGACTCCGAACAACATTCAGTAACCACATACATCTATTCCCTATAACCCTAGCGTCATCGAACCTTAAGTGTGTAGACCCTACGGGTTCGGGAGACACGCAGACATGACCGAGACAACTCTCCGGCCAATAACCAACAGAGGGATCTGGATACCCATGTTGGATCCTGCATGTTCCACGATGATCTCATCGGATGAACCATGATGTCGAGGATTCAATCAATCCCGTATTCAATTCCCTTTGTCTAGCGGTATGGTACTTGCCCGAGATTTGATCGTCGGTATCCCGATACCTTGTTCAATCTCGTTACCGGCAAGTCTCTTTACTCATTCCGTAACACATCATCCCGTGATCAACCCCTTGGTCACATTGTGCACATTATGATGATGTCCTACCGAGTGGGCCCAGAGATACCTCTCCATCACACGGAGTGACAAATCCCAGTCTCGATTCGTGCCAACCCAACAGACACTTTCGGAGATGCCCGTAGTGCACCTTTATAGCCACCCAGTTACGTTGTGACGTTTGGTACACCCAAAGCATTCCTACGGTATCCGGGAGTTACACAATCTCATGGTCTAAGGAAATGATACTTGACATTAGAAAAGCTTTAGCATACAAACTACACGATCTTTGTGCTAGGCTTAGGATTGGGTCTTGTCCATAACTTCATTCTCCTAATGATGTGATCCTGTTATCAACGACATCCAATGTCCATGGTCAGGAAACCGTAACCATCTATTGATCAACGAGCTAGTCAACTAGAGGCTTACTAGGGACATGGTGTTGTCTATGTACCCACACATGTATCTGAGTTTCCTATCAATACAATTATAGCATAGATAATAAACGATTATCATGAACAAGGAAATATAATAATAATAACTAATTTATTATTGCCTCTAGGGCATATTTCCAACAGTCTCCCACTTGCACTAGAGTCAATAATCTAGTTCACATCGCCATGTGATTAACACTCGCAGGTCACATCGCCATGTGATCAACATTCAAAGAGTTTACTAGTGTCACTAAACTAGTTCACATCATGTGATTAAGACTCAATGAGTTTTGGGGTTTGATCATGTTTTTCTTGTGCGAGAGGTTTTAGTCAACGGGTCTGCAACATTCAGATCCGTATGTACTTCGCAAATCTCTAGGTCATATTGTAAATGCTGCTTCCACGCTCCACTTGGAGCTATTCCAAATGGTCGCTCCACTATACGTATCCGGTTTGCTACTCAGAGTCATTCGGATAGGTGTTAAAGCTTGCATCGATGCAACTCTTTATGTCGAACTCTTTATCACCTCCATAACCGAGAAACATATCCTTATTCCTCTAAGGATAACTTTGACCGCTATCTGGTGATCCACTCCTTGATCACCTTTGTACCGTCTTGCCAGATATGTAGCAAGGCACACATCAGGTGTGGTACACAGCATAGCATACTGTAGAGCCTACGTCTAAAGTATAGGGGACGACCTTCGTCCTTTCTCTCTTTTCTGCCGTGGTCGAGCTTTAAGTCTTAACTTCGTACCTTACAACTCAGGCAAGAACTCCTTCTTTGATTGATCCATCTTGGACACCTTCAAGATCATGCCAAGGTATGTGCTCATTTGAAAGTACCATTTAGCGTTTTTGATCTATCCTCATAGATCTTGATGCTTAATGTTCAAGCAGCTTAGTCAAGGTTTTCTATTGAAAAATACCTTTCAAATAACCCTATATGCTTTCCAGAAATTCTACATCATTTCTGATCAATAATATGTTAACAACATATACTCATCAGAAATTCTATAGTGCTCCCACTCACTTCTTTGGAAATACAAGTTTCTCATAAACATTTGTACAAACCCAAAATCTTTGATCATCTCATCAAAGCGTACATTCCAACTCCGAGATGCTTACTCTAGTCCTTAGAAGGATTGCTGGAGCTTTGCATACTTGTTAGCATCTTTTAGGATTGACTAAACCTTTCTGATTGTATCACATACAACCTTTCCTTACGAAAACTGGTAAGGAAACTCGTTTTGGCATCCATCTGCCAGATTTCATAAATGCAGCTAATGCTAATATGATTCCGACAGACTTAAGCATCACCACAGATGAGAAAATCTCATCGTAGTCAACTCCTTGAACTTGTGAAAACTCTTCGCCACAAGTCGAGCTTCATAGACAGTGACATTACCGTCCACGTCCGTCTTCTTCTTAAAGATCCATTTATCTCAATGGCTTGCCGATCATCGGGCAAGTCCACCAAAGTCCATGCTTTGTTTTGATACATGGATCCTATCTCGGATTTCATGGCTTCTAACCATTTGTCGGAATATGGGCCCACCATTGCTTCTCCATAGCTCGTAGATTCATTGTTGTCTAGCAACATGACCTTCAAGACAGGATTACTGTACCACTCTGAAGTAGTACGCATCCTTGTCACCCTACGAGGTACGGTAGTGACTTGATACGAAACTTCATGATCACTATCATAAGCTTCTACTTCAATTGGTGTAGGCGCCACGGGAAGAACTTCCTGTGCCCTGCTACACACTAGTTGAAGTGACGGTTCAATAACCTCATCAAGTCTCCACCATCCTCCCACTCAATTCTTTCGAGAGAAACTTTTCCTCGAGAAAGGACCTGATTCTAGAAACAATCCATTTTGCTTCTGGAACTGAGACTGGAGGCATACCCAACTGTTTTGGGTGTCCTATGAAGATGCATTTATCCGCTTTGGGTTAGAGCTTATCAGCCTGAAATTTTTTCACATAAGCGTCGCAGCCCCAAACTTTCAAGAAACGACAACTTAGGTTTCTCCAAACCATAGTTCAAACTATGTCATCTCAACGGAATTATGTGGTGCCCTATTAAAGTGAGTGCGGTTGTCTCTAATGCCTAACCCATGAATGATAGTGGTAATTCGATAAGAGACATCATGGTACGCACCATATCCAATAGGGTGCAACTATGATGTTCGGACACACCATCACACTATGGTGTTCCAGGCGGTATTAATTGTGAAACAATTTCCACAATGTCTTAATTGCGTGCCAAAGCTCGTAACTCAGATACTCATCTCTATGATCATATCATAGACATTTTATCCTCTTGTCACGATGATCTTCAACCTCACTCTGAAATTACTTGAACCTTTCAATAATTCAGATTTGTGTTTCATCAAGTAAACATACTCAGAATCTACTCAAATCATCTGTGAAGTAAGAACATAACGATATCCACTGCATGCCTCAACACTCACAAGACTGCACACATCAAAATGTATTACTTCCAACAAGTTGCTTTCTTGTTCCATTTTACCGAAAACGAGGCTTTCATTCATCTTGCCCAAGTGGTATGATTTGCATGTCTCAAGTGATTCAAAATCAAGTGAGTCCAAACGGTCCATTTGCATGGAGTTTCTTCATGCATATACACCAATAGACATGGTTCGCATGTCTCAAACTTTTCAAAAACGAGTGAGTCCAAAGATCCATCAACATGGAGCTTCTTCATGCGTTTTATACCAATATGACTTACATGGCAGTGCCACAAGTAGGTGGTACTATCATTACTATCTTATATCTTTTGGCATGAACATGTGTATCACTACGATCGAGATTCAATAAACCATTCATTTTAGGTGCATGACCATTGAAGGTATTATTCAAATAAACAGAGTAACCATTATTCTTCTTAAATGAATAACCGTATTGCAATAAACATAATCCAATCATGTCTATGCTCAACGCAAACACCAAATAACAATTATTTAGGTTTAACACCAATCTCGATGGTAGAGAGAGCGTGCGATGCTTGATCACATCAACCTTGGAAACACTTCCAACACATATCGTCACCTCGCCTTTAGCTAGTCTCCGTTTATTTTGTAGCCTTTTATTTCGAGTTACTAACATTTAGCAACCGAACCGGTATCTATTACCATGGTGCTACTAGGAGTACTAGTAGAGTACACATTAATATAATGTATATCCAATATACTTCTATCGACCTTGCCTGCCTTCTTATCTACCAAGTATCTAGGGTAATTCCGCTCCAGTGACCGTTCCCCTTATTACAGAAACACTTAGTCTCGGGTTTGGGTTCAACCTTGGGTTACTTCACTAGAGCAGCAGCTGATTTGCCATTTCATGAAGTATCCCTTCTTGCCCTTGCCCTTCTTGAAACTAGTGGTTTCACTAACCATCAACAATTGATGTTCCTTCTTGATTTCTACTTTCGCGGTGTCAAACATCACGAATATTTCAAGGATCATCATATCTATCCCTGATATGTTATAGTTCATCACGAAGCTCTAGCAGCTTGGTGGCAATCACTTTGGAGAAACATCACTATCTCATCTGGAAGATCAACTCCCACTCGATTCAAGTGATTGTTGTACTCAGACAATCCGAGCACAAGCTCAACGATTGAGAATTCCTCCCTTACTTTGCAGGCTAAGAAAATCGTCGGAGGTCTTATACCTCTTGACGTAGGCACGAGCCTGAAATCCCAATTTCAGTCCTCGAAACATCTCATATGTTCCGCGATGTTTCAAAATCATCTTTGGTGCCTCAACTCTAAACCATTTAACTGAACTATCACGTAGTTATCAAAATGTGTATGTCAGATGTTCGCAACATCCACAGACGACGTTCGAGGTTCAGCACACTGAGCGGTGCATTAAGCCTTCTATGAAGCAACGAGGACAATCCTCAGTTTACCGACCTAGTCCGCATAATCGCTACTATCAACTTTCAACTATATTTTCTCATATCTAAACAGTAGAACTAAAGCGCGAGCTATGACATAATTTGCAAAAACCTTTTGACTATGTTCAGGATAATTAAGTTCATCTAATGAACTCCCACTCAGATAGACATCCCTCTAGTCATCTAAGTGATTACATGATCCGAGTCAACTAGGCCGTGTCCGATCATCACGTGAGACGGACTAGTCATCATCGGTGAACATCTTCATGTTGATCGTATCTACCATACGACTCATACTCGACCTTTCGGTCTCTTGTGTTCCGAGGCCATGTCTGTACATGCTAGGCTCGTCAAGTCAACCTAAGTGTTTCGCGTGTGTAAATCTGGCTTACACCCGTTGTATGTGAACGTTAGAATCTATCACACCCGATCATCACGTGGTGCTTCGAAACAACGAACTTTTGCAACGGTGCACAGTTAGGGGGAACACTTTCTTGAAATTTTAATGAGGGATCATCTTATTTACTACCGTCGTTCTAAGCAAATAAGATGCATAAACATGATAAACATCACATGCAATCAAAAAGTGACATGATATGGCCAATATCATTTTGCTCCTTTTGATCTCCATCTTCGGGGCTCCATGATCATCATCGTCACCGGCATGACACCATGATCTCCATCATCATGATCTCCATCATCGTGTCTCCATGAAGTTGTCTCGCCAACTATTACTTCTACTACTATGGCTAACGGTTTAGCAATAAAGTAAAGTAATTACATGGCGTTGTTCAATGACACGCAGGTCATACAATAAATTAAGACAACTCCTATGGCTCCTGCCGGTTGTCATACTCATCGACATGCAAGTCGTGATTCCTATTACAAGAACATGATCAATCTCATACATCACATATCATTCATCACATTCTTTTGGCCATATCACATCACATAGCATACCCTGCAAAAACAAGTTAGACGTCCTCTAATTGTTGTTTGCATGTTTTACGTGGCTGCTATGGGTTTCTAGCAAGAACGTTTCTTACCTACGCAAAACCACAACGTGATATGCCAATTGCTATTTACCCTTCATAAGGACCCTTTTCATCGAATCCGATCCGACTAAAGTGGGAGAGACTGGCACCCGCTAGCCACCTTATGCAACAAGTGCATGTCAGTCGGTGGAACCTGTCTCACATAAGTGTACGTGTAAGGTCGCTCTGGGCCGCTTGATCCCACAATACCGTCGAAACAATATTGGACTAGTAATGGTAAGCATATTGAACAAAATCAACGCCCACAACAACTTGTGTTCTACTCGTGCATAGAAACTACGCATAGACCTAGCTCATGATGCCACTGTTGGGGAACGTAGCAAAAATCAAAAAAAATTCTACACATCACCAAGATCAATCTATGGAGTAATCTAGCAACGAGGGAAGGAGAGTGCATCTACATACCCTTGTAGATCGCTAAGCGGAAGCATTCAAGTGAACAAGGTTGATGGAGTCGTACTCGCCGTGATCCAAATCACCGATGATCCTAGTGCCGAACGGATGGCACCTCCGCGTTCAACACACATGCAGCCCGGTGACGTCTCCCATGCCTTGATCCAGCAAGGAGAGAGGGAGAGGTTGGGGAAGACTCCGTCCGGCAGCAGCACGATGGCGTGGTGGTGGTGGAGGAGCGTGGCACTCCAGCAGGGCTTCGCCAAGCACTGCGAGAGACGAGGAGGAAGAGAGGTAGGGCTGCGCCAAGAGGAAGATCAAATCATGTGTTGGCAGCCCCAAAGACCTCAACTATATATAGGGGAGAGGGAGGGGCTGTGCCCCCTCTAGGGTTCCCACCCCAAGGGGTGCGGCAGCCCCTAGATCCCATCTAGGGTGCGGCCAAGGGGGGGAGAGGGGAAACTTGCCCCCCAAGTAAGGTGGAGGCGCCCCCTCCCCAAACCCTAGGCGCCTTGGGCCCTGGTGGGGGGGGGGCACCAGCCCACCAGGGGCTGGTCCCCTCCCACACTTGGCCCATGCAGCCCTCTGGGGCCGGTGGCCCCACCTGGTGGACCCCCGGGACCCTTCCGGTGGTCCCGGTACGTTACCGATAGCACCCGAAACTTTTCCGGTGACCAAAACAGGACTTCCCATATATAAATCTTTACCTCCGGACCATTCCGGAACTCCTCGTGACGTCCGGGATCTCATCCGGGACTCCGAACAACATTCGGTAACCACATACATCTATTCCCTATAACCCTAGCGTCATCGAACCTTAAGTGTGTAGACCCTACGGGTTCGGGAGACACGCAGACATGACCGAGACAACTCTCCGGCCAATAACCAACAGCGGGATCTGGATACCCATGTTGGCTCCCACATGTTCCACGATGATCTCATCGGATGAACCACGATGTCGAGGATTCAATCAATCCCGTATTCAATTCCCTTTGTCTAGCTGTATAGTACTTGCCCGAGATTCGATCGTCGGTATCCCGATACCTTGTTCAATCTCGTTACCGGCAAGTCTCTTTACTCGTTCCGTAACACATCATCCCGTGATCAACCCCTTGGTCACATTGTGCACATTATGATGATGTCCTACCGAGTGGGCCCAGAGATACCTCTCCGTCACACGGAGTGACAAATCCCAGTCTCGATTCGTGCCAACCCAACAGACACTTTCGGAGATACCCGTAGTGCACCTTTATAGCCACCCAGTTACGTTGTGACATTTGGTACACCCAAAGCATTCCTACGGTATCCGGGAGTTGCACAATCTCATGGTCTAAGGAAATGATACTTGACATTAGAAAAGCTTTAGCATACGAACTACACGATCTCTGTGCTAGGCTTAGGATAGGGTCTTGTCCATCACATCATTCTCCTAATGATGTGATCCCTTTATCAACGACATCCAATGTCCATGGTCAGGAAATTGTAACCATCTATTGATCAACGAGCTAGTCAACTAGAGGCTTACTAGGGACATGGTGTTGTCTATGTACCCACACATGTATATGAGTTTCCTATCAATACAATTATAGCATGGATAATAAACGATTACCATGAACAAGGAAATATAATAATAATAACTAATTTATTATTGCCTCTAGGGCATATTTCTAACAATATTTGATATACAGGTTATTGATGTGTGCCTTACTAGTGTTTATAGTAGCCCCTGAGTATTTGATACTTGTTCGGTTGCTAAGATTAGTAACTCGAAACAGGAGTTACATAATAAACATAGACTAGTTGAAGGGGAAGTGACGATAGTGTTGGAAGTAGTTCCAAGATTGATATGATCATCATCACACACTCCCTATATTTTTGATATAAGTGTTAAACCTAAATAAATCTTATTTGGTGTTTGCGTTGAGCATAAATATGATAAGATCATGTTTATTGCGATACTATTATTCATCTAAGATAGAGAATAAATTGTTATTCTGTTTACATGAATAAAACCTTCTATGGTCATACACCCAATGGTGATGGTTTATTGAATCTTGATCATAGTGATACACATATTCATAATGTTGATGCCAAAAGATGCAAAGTTAATAATGATAGTGCAGCTTATTTGTGGCACTGCCGTTTGGGTCATATCGGTGTAAAGCGCATGAAGAAACTCCATAAAGATGGATTTTCGGAATCACTTGGTTATGAATCATTTGATGCTTGTGAACCGTGCCTTTTGGGCAAGATGACTAAAACTCTGTTCTCCGGAACAATGGAGCGAGCAACTGACTTATTGGAAATAATACATACTGATGTATGCAATCCAATGAGTGTTGAGGCTCGCGGTAGGTATCGTTATTTTTTGACCTTCACAGATGATTTGAGCAGATATGGGTATATCTACTTGATGAAACATCAGTCTGAAATAGTTGAAAGGTTCAAAGAATTTCAGAGTGAAGTGGAGAATCATCGTAACAAGAAAATAAAGTTTCTACAATCTGATCATGGAGGAGAATATTTGAGTTACGAGTTTGGCCTTCATTTTTAAACAATGTGGAATAGTTTCACAGCTCACGTCACATGGAACACCACAGCATAATGGTGTGTCTGAACGTTGTAACCGCACTTTATTGGATATGGTGCGATCTATGATGTATCTTACCGATTTACCACTATCGTTTTGGGGTTATGCATTAGAGATAGCTGCATTCACTTTAAAAGGGCGCCATCTAAATCCATTGAGACGACACCGTATGAACTATGGTTTAGCAGTAAACCTAAGTTGTCGTTTCTTAAAGTTTGGAGTTGCGATGCTTATGTAAAAAAAAGGTTTTCAGCCTGATAAGCTCGAACCCAAATTGGAGAAGTGCGTCTTCATAGAATACCCAAAGGAAACTGTTGGGTACACCTTCCATCACAGATCCGAAGGCAAAAACATTCGTTTCTAAGAATGGATCCTTTATAGAGAAGGAGTTTCTCTCGAAAGAAGTGAGTGGGAGGAAAGTAGAGCTTGATAAGGTAATTTGTACCTTCTCCCAAATTGGAAAGTAGTTCATCACAGAAATCGGTTCCAGTGATTCCTACACCAATTAGTGAGGAAGATAATGATGATGATCATGAAACTTCAGATTAAGTTACTACAAAACCTCGTAGGTCTTCCAAAGTACAGTCCGCACCAGAGTGGTACGGTAATCCTGTTCTGGAAGTCATGTTACTAGACCATGATGAACCTACAAACTATGAGGAAGCGATGATGAGCCCAGAAATGGCTTGAGGCCATGAAATATGAGATGGGATCCATGTACGAGAACAAAGTGTGGACTTTGGTGGAGTTGCCCGATGATCCGCAAGCCATATTGTATAAATGGATCTTCAAGTGGAAGACAGACGCTGATAGTAGTGTTACTATCTACAAATCTCGACTTGTCGCAAAAAGGTTTTCGACAAGTTCAAGGTGTTGACTACAATGAGATTTTCTCAGCTGTAGCGATGCTTAAGTCTGTCCGAATCATGTTAGCAATTGCCACATTTTATGAAATCTGGCAAATGAATGTCAAAACTGCATTCCTTAATGGTTTTCTTAAAGAAGATTTGTATACGATGCAACTAGAAGGTTTTATCAATCCTAAAGGTGCTAACAAAATGTGCAAGCTCCAGCGATCCATCTATGGACTGGTGCAAGCATCTCAGAGTTGGAATATACGCTTTGACAAGTTGATCAAGGCATATAGTTTTATACAGACTTGCGGTGAAGCCTGTATTTACAATAAAGTGAGTGGGAGCACTACCGCATTTCTGATAAATATATGTGAGTAACATATTGTTGATCAGAAATGATGTAGAATTTTTCTGGAAAGCATAAAGGAGTATTTGAAAGGAGTTCTTTAAAAGAAAGACCTCAGTAAAGCTACTTACATATTGAGCATCAAGATCTATTGAGATAGATCAAGACGCTTGATAAGTTTTTCAATAACTACATACCTTGTCAAGATTTTGAAGTAGTTCAAAATGGAACAGTCAAAGAAAGAGTTCTTGCCTGTGTTGCAAAGGTGTGAAATTGAGTAAGACTCAAATCCTGACCATGGCAGAAAATAGAAAAGAGAATGAAAGTCATTCCCTATGCCTTAGTCATAGGTTCTATAAAGTATGCTATGCTATGTACCAGACCTATTGTATACCTTGCTCTGAATTTGGCAAGGGAGTACAATAGTGATCTAGGAGTAGATCACTGGACATTGGTCAAGAATATCCTTAGTGAGGACTAAGGAAATATTTCTCGACTATAGAGGTGATAAAAGAGCCCATCGTAAAAAGTTACATCGGTGCAAGCTTTTACACCGATCCAGATGACTCTAAGTCTCAATCTGGATACATATTGAAAGTGGGAGCAATTAGCTAGAGTAGCTCCGTGCAGAGCATTGTAGACATAGAATATTTGAAAGTTACATACGACTCTGAATGTGACAGACCCGTTGACTAAGCTTCTCTCACGAGTAAAACATGATCACACCTTAGTACTCTTTGGGTGTTAATCACATAGCGATGTGAACTAGATTATTGACTCTAGTAAACCCTTTGGGTGTTGGTCACATGACGATGTGAACTATGGGTGTTAATCGTATACAGATATGAATATTGATGTTAAATCACATGGTGATGTGAACTAGATTATTGACTCTAGTGCAAGTGGGAGACTGAAGGACATATGCCCTAGAGGCAATAATAAAGTTATTATTTATTTCCTTATATCATGATAAATGTTTATTATTCATGCTAGAATTGTATTAACCGAAAACATAATACATGTGTGAATACATAGACAAACTTAATGTCACTAGTATGCATCTACCTGACTAGCTCATTAATCAAAGATGGTTATGTTTCCTAACCATAGACATGAGTTGTCATTTGATTAATGGGATCACATCATTAGTAGAATGATGTGATTGACATGACCCATTCCGTTAGCTTAGCACTTGATCGTTTAGTATGTTGCTATTGCTTTCTTCATGACTTATACATGTTCCTACAACTATGAGATTATGCAACTCCCGTTTACCGGAGGAACACTTTGTGTGCTACCAAACGTCACAACGTAGCTGGGTGATTATAAAGGAGCTCTACAGGTGTCTCCAAAGGTACATGTTGAGTTGGCATATTTCGAGATTAGGTTTTGTCACTCCGATTGTCGGAGAGGTATCTTTGGGCCCTCTCGGTAATGCACATCACTATAAGCCTTGCAAGCAATGTAGCTAATGAGTTAGTTACGGAATGATGCATTACATTACGAGTAAAGAGACTTGCCGGTAACAAGATTGAACTAGGTATTGGGATACCGACGATCGAATCTCGGGCAAGTAACATACCGATGACAAAGGGAACGACGTATGTTGTTATGCGGTTTGATCGATAAAGACCTTCGTAGAATATGTAGGAGCCAATATGGGCATCTAGGTTCCGCTATTGGTTATTGACCAGAGAGATGTCTCGGTCATGTCTACATAGTTCTCGAACCCGTAGGGTCCGCACGCTTAACGTTCGTTGACGATATAGTATTATATGAGTTATGTATGTTGGTAACCAAATGTTGTTCGGAGTCCCGGATGAGATCACGGACATGACGAGGAACTCCGAAATGGTTCGGAGATAAAGTTTGATACATGGGATAATAGTGTTTGATCTCCGGAAGGGTTCCGGAATTCACCGGAAGGGGTTCCGGATGTTTTCTGAAATGTTTGGGTACGAGAACGCATTATTTGGGCCAAAGGGGAAAGCCCACGAGGCTTTTGGAAAGTGCAAAAGGAAGTTTTGCGGAGACCAAAGGCTAGACGCCAGGAACCCTGGCGTCTAGGGGGTAGACGCCGGGAACCCTGGTGTCTAGCCCTGGAGTCCGTGTAGGACTCTTGCCTTTCGGGCAAAACCGACTTTGAGGAGGCTTTTACTCCAAGTTTCGACCTCAGGGCTCAACATATAAATATAGGGGCAGGGCTAGCACCAAAGACACATCAAGAAATACCAGGCCGTGTGCCGGCAACCCCGTCCCCTCTAGTTTATCCTCCGTAATAGTTTCCGTAGTGCTTAGGCGAAGCCCTGCGGAGATTGTTCTTCACCAACACTGTCACCACGCCGTCGTGCTGCCGAAACTCATCTACTACTTCGCCCGTCTTGCTGGATCGAGAAGGCGAGGACGTCATCGAGCTGAACGTGTGCAGAACTCGAAGGTGCCGTGCATTCGGTACTTGGATCGGTCGAATCGTGAAGACGTACGACTACATCAACCGCGTTGATAAACGCTTCCGCTTAGCGATCTTCAAGGGTATGAAGATACACTCTCCCTCTTGTTGCTATGCATAACCATGATCTTGAGTGGGCGTAGGAAATTTTTGAAATTACTATGTTCGTCAACACGGCGGCTGGTGGCGGGGATGGGAATACACGTGCCTCCGCTTTGGTTAGTAGTTTAGACTAGGTTTTTTTAGTCCTCATAGGCGCGGTGCTCGGGAGGATAGCGGCGTTTCTTCTTCAAGTTTGTCTGCCGGGCTCCGATCCTTCTCCTGTTCATACATCTGGACTTTGTCAACGGAGTTCCGGCGTAGATTCACGTTTTCTTCTTGGGATACTGAGGTTAGTGTTTCTCGTCATGTGACGAGATTTGGTGCTTGGTGCTTCAGATCTATTCAAGAGTTCAACGACGATGACTATGGCTCCAGGGCGCTGGTTCTTAGGGCCCCATGCGCGAAGACTTCCCAGCTGTCATCGACAAGGTCAAGCTGGGTCCGATAGAGGAGTGGTGGCAACGGCTCGTTGCCGGCTCGTTCTCATGGTGATAGTGGTCGTCCGGTGGTTTCGGAATCTCATTGTAGTTTTTATTATGTTCGTGCTTTCTACTTCCAGTGAACTTTGATAATGATCTGGATCATTCCCCCCCAAAAAATGCATACGAAATGCTACTTATATTCTATAGATATTTGCTATATAACAATCATAGATAATAAATCATAGCATGTATTTTCAGCTTCCATTTCTATATCCAAATTCCAAACAACCAAACATCAAAATGCATTGTAATTCAATCCTACACCAATGCGCGAGATATCATCTACTCAAGACACTGACACATGAGTAACTCCATTATTGGATGTCACCTGTAGGCATCAGCCAACCAGACCAGCCGTCGAATCGACGATCTTTTGGGCTAAAGCGACGCGCCATTTTTGTCCGGATGATCCAACACGAAAGTAAACACCTGATAATATACGCATCGGTCGCTGCCTAGGCCGCACCCACGTCAATTCTGCTCTCACGCCTGCATGTGGTAGACTGGTAGTATCTAATTATCCTCGACAAGTTTACAGCATGCATCACGTGCTCTGTACACAGCGCGCTGTGCAAATTGCGGCCGTCCAGTAAGAAATTAAGAATCCGAGGCCGGTCAGCTCGTCCTGTAATTATATAGCCCCTCCTTTGCTGTCACGAGGTGCCTTCATCACAAAGGGCAACGTTTCGCCCGTGCCTCTATTCTTTCACCGTTAATTTGTTGTTTTCATTATTACTTTGACAGCGTACTCGACGTGCAGGGCTATTTTTTTTCTTTAGCAGACACGAGTTTTTTTATAGCAATGCTTGATGCATGACATTTTATACCCGATGGATGTCCAACGAGTTTTTTTTTTGCGGGGTACAACGAGTTGTAGTAGCCACCCATCAGAGTATGTATGCGGCTCACAACCGTTGATTAGAGTGCCGTGTGTATCATCAGGCAGAAAAGTGTCGTGTGCATAGTCATTCCGAATTTTTTTTCTATTTGCCGGACTGGTCATCGCAGCGAGACGTTAGTTTTCCACCTAAAAACCAGACAGCCTTAACACATGATGAATCTGTTGTTCCAAGCAATTTTAAATGCAAATTTGACATCACAAATCTTTAGACAAAGATGAAAAAGGTTAACCTTTTGGTTTAGTATTTGTAAAATGCACACTTCATATTGACCTACTCGAATATAACTCAAAAGAAAAAAAATGGGCGTAACATAAAATTCCCAAAAAGATACGGATATCTACAAGACGGCAGATACAGGTCGATTGATCTATCTGCTCACAATTTTTCTCATTTCAAATTGTAAAGTATACCCATTACAAACCTCATGTTTGTGTCGGTCAAATGTACATACCAAGAAAACAGCAAATCTAAGTTTGAACAGATGAAAATATATTTTGAAACAGAGACCTTGGGTCGTGATCAGGTATTGCGAAACTGATGAAGTGTCCTGTCTATGTCTAAATAATGTATACATACAAAAAAAATATGCATAACCATCAGCGTATCTCGTCAAATCCACTAAAACTAGAGTTGAAAACCCCCAGCACTCTTCCGATTGGTAACTTGATGAAATAATCTTTGTTTAGTAGCCGGATAAATAATTAGGATTGGTTGATGAGTGTAACCCCATGATACCTTGATCTGGCAATGATCCTCGCACGGAATTTGTTAGAGTTGTGTCGAATATTGTGTACAAGGTAGGTTATAGTTGGACTTGTAGTTGTATTGTGTTTAGATAGGATATGGAGTCGTGTCCTAGTAGGACACTTGTATCCTAGGCCTCTCATATATAGTGGGGGTAGACACACGATGTAACATATGCCAACATAATAGCACAGGCGCGCAAAGGGAGCCGGTGGCGTGTGCCGGCGCCCGGGTGGCCAGTGTGCGGTATTGTGACGGTGTCACGGGGAGGAGCGCCCGTAGTCAGGCCCCGGGGATGTAGCCATATCGGTGAACCTCGTTAACAAATCTCAGTGTCGTGCCTAGTGTGATTGCTTGGTCCTCGGATGATCAACGGTATGCCTCAGATTTATTTTAACAAGTGGTATCATGAGCAAGGTTATGAAGAGGTTGTGGATTATTGATCTAGAGGTGAAACATCGTGGAAGAATTATCGTCGGCGGTCGTGAGAATTCATTGTCGAAGCTAGGGCTATCGTTTTGAGGAATTTCCCTCGTGGGAGCTATCGGTTTGCGGCTGGGTAGACCGAAAAAAAAAAGCAATCGAGAACAAGGCGAGCAGCATGCAGCGTACAACGTGCGGCGATGGATCGGTTGATCGATCGGGCGAGCGAGTACAGCAGGAAACGTGCAGCTTGGATCGGGGCGTGTGCGGCGGCGGCGAAATCCAGGTGCGTGCGGGCATAGCCCAAGGCGTTGGACGAGGTGCTGGCTAGCGGCCTAGCAAGGCCCAATCGCAGGAGCTTGACATGCAGCATGCCACGAGCTGAGCCGTGGGTCCGTTCACGAACACGTGTGGAGGCACGTTGGATCCAAGCTAGTGTTTCGGCTGATGGGAAAGCTACGTGAGGTTTTGTTTGGAAAAAAAAGGAGCGGCCAGGTTCACGTGTGTGTACAGGAGCAGTTTTTGTTGGATCAAGTACGATCTATTTTCTGCTATAAGATGCACGGAGAAGCAACAGCAAAGAGTGACAGGAAAAAAAAGATTTGTGCAGTTTGCATATAAGTTTTTTTTGGGTCGGTTTGCTGAGATGGCTTGGAACACGTGGACATGCTGCAGAGGCGCGCGGATAAGTGCGTCATATAGGATCATGCATACACATGGCGTCTAAGACATGCACAGATGTGCGAACGGACATGACGCAGGGTGGAGCATGATTGTAGTCGGATATGTTCGGCTGGGTCGGACTAGACAGTCTGACGGATCGACGTGAGTCGGTTGGTACAGAAGACGGTGGTGGAATCGGCGATGACGACATAGGAGCGTGATACTGATGGTGACCGACTTTTGGGCGTGGAAACACGTGGCGCATGCCCGAGGGCTTGTGCGGCTTCGACAAGACTATGGCGCGGGGTTGATTCAAGACGGTGCGCACATGAGATCTTGAATTCGACGGGGCGCGAGGGTGGACTGATCATCTACCATTGAGTCATGTTGAAGGTGGAGCTGGAGTCTGGAGGACTTCACTCGGAGCTGATTGAGGGGCTACGGCGTAAGTGCACAGAGAGTCGAAGCCTATTCAGCGGGAAAAGCGAGTGACATGCAGTTCGGACTGGAGCCCAGTGGTCTGATGAAAGCATGAAACTCGTCATCGGTCGGTGATGATCGGTGGACTCTGCAGTGGGGGTTGAGTGATGTGGGTTTCGCGACCCTTGAGACTCGACCAGGACAGCGGAGGCTCGACGCGGTAAAAGCGGCGAGACGTGCGGTACGCACGGGACATGGAGACGGGCCAGGACTCTGGTAGTCATACATGTGGTGAGGCAACTGCGAATTTGACTCGGGATGATTACAAGCAATGGTGAAATTCTTTCAAGTTCAGACAGACGGTCAAGAAAGGAGTGGTAATGTTGAGTTCACTAGATCACTGATGGCGCGCGTTGCTGCGCCCGTCTATTTTAAATGTTTTATGATAGAGAGATATGATTTTTCTGTAAATAGATGGAGACAAGATAAACTATGGGAAATGCTAAAATAGACTAAAATGATTTGTTTCATGAATGTTTCCCTTTTTATGAAAGATACTCCTGCCAGTAATAAGTAATAACCTGAATTTGTCTGGATGATGCTTAATTTAGTATGAAAATTCTTCATCAAAAAGGTTGTCGGGATTAACCACACCAAAAGCCAAAACAGGCCACACACTCTGTAAGTTGGGAAGATCGTTGAACATACATGCGTAGGTATCCATGGTAGGGAGCAACAAAGTGAGACAGTGGCAATCATAATACGGGTTGCATTTCGATCATTCTCAGGTAGGAGCATTATTGGTACCTGGTCACACACAAGAACTACCATGTTGGCGCGCGTGGCTACGCCTGTCATTTTTTGGGTAAAATGGTAGAATTTTCTCTAACTATATGAAGTCATAATGCAGTAAAGTTAAATTCGTATAGATTGACTTGAAAAGCTTAACTAAAGGTCAATTTGAATTTGCAGCAGGGCCATGCAATGCCATATGTCATGGACATGCACAAAAATTTAATTTTTAGATGAACCCTTAATCATAGGATGAGGCTTCAACGATTGAGGGCACCCAATTCAATTTATGTGGACAGAGAAAAACTTTTTTTTTTGAATGGGTACAACAAACAGACCATTGTCTGATCTATTTTCTTACTATTAATTTGGCACAACTAATTTGTGAATCAGGCTTCAACCTGGTATACTGAAGAAGTGATTTCATAAATGCTACATGTATATTAATTCAGACAACAATGTTTAAAAGGACAAGATTTAATAGAGAACACATTTATGCTATAAAATTTTCTTTTTTGCTTTCTAAGAGGATTAACTAATTCCAGTATAGTCATGAACTATGTGACGGAATTTGAAAACATGTATGTCAGAAAGCACCTACAGCTTGGAACCAAAACAAGGATAGGAGACGTGTGCTTCCTGAAGTCTTGAGAGATTATTGTTGATGAGTACATGAGCCGCAATCCCACTTAGCTTGTCGAAGATATGCACCTTGAATTCCTTGGATCTGACCATCATTAGAACACAATAATGGGAAAGCATTTTAGAAAATGTAGTAGCAGTTTTGGTGCCCTCACTCACTGAAAGTTGTGTGATTTTTTATATTTTTCTAAGCCCAATACGACCAGAAAATGAAAGAATGGCAAGAACTGCAAGTGCACGAGCTTAGCAATGCACAGTCATGCATGCTGCTGCAACTATAACTTGAAAGAGGGGCTTCAAATTTTCTATAGTGCGCCAACATTTAGGCTGAACCAAACCATCAAAGGAAGGCTATACAGATATAAAACATGTGGATTCCATGGAAATATATTATGCAAAATAGCAACTGTTTTTATTGTCAGGATGGGCAAGCCCGCCATCAAAGCAAGCACATCACCATACTATCAATATTTGTAACAATATAGATCCTAGTAGTGGCTGCTGGATGGCACAAATCATTCCATTATTCGGTGCATACTGAAATAATCTTCTTCGTCACATTTTCAATAGCATTTGGAAGTGCCCCCGGGACCTGACTGCATTTGGAAAAGGTCAAATCTTCCATGATAAGCTGAAGCCAATATTTAAATTGGAAGGTTATGTTGGACCAAGGTAGCACCCAAGATGCCTCCACAAGACGAGGCGCAGAACATACAGAAGGTCAGACAATTTTATGTGTAACCAATTGAAGATCCAAGTCAACATTGGCATCAACTCACCAAATGGTGTGAACACAAAGACAGAACTCATCCTTGCTATGAAGCATTTGAAAATAGCAAATTCAGGATATAGAAGGCACTATCTTGCTCCTGCTACTAAACATGACATATAATGCATAAGAAGAAACGGATGCTTGTGCTATGAAAGATTCAGAAGTACCGCTAAATATATAGAAAAAATAAAACATGAAAATGCAAGTCGTACTGTACAACTCTGTTGTATACTGGATTACTGTTGTTTCTGGATATGTAGTGTAGCATGATGGCAAAGGGCCTGAAGGGCAGGAGCAGCGTTGATCTTAGCCTTGAAGACGATGATGTGACTGAGGTTGCTCGTGGGAGTAGTAATGTCTTACAACACAATGAAGTTTCTTATAAAAATATACACAATGAAATGCAAGCAGGCTCTAACCATGATGTTGGCAGCATCGGAGGAGGACCATCAGAACTTTGAGGCACACGGGGTCATCGTCGACGGCCAGGACCGGCATGCCGATTGGGAGCAGATCCCTCTCCATCTCCCTCTCCATCAAACCCTTCCTGGCCTCCATCATCATGGCGGCCAAAAGCATCCCAATCTACACTAATTCAGAGCAACTGAATAATTAAAAGCAAGAAGAGTCAGGCGCTCGACACCAACACCACCTGAACACAACCTAAATTTCTCACGGAAGAAGAGAAAATCAGGGGCAAAAAATCGCAGGTGGGTTTGGATTTCGGCGCACCGTTGGAGAAGACTCATCCACCACGCAAGCAAGTCGATATGCTCCAAGCGGAGTGCCCGCGTCTTCCTGGCCGGAGGAGCCGTGCTGGTCTGGTCACCATCTCCTCCCTCCCCTCCTAGAGCCCTCGCTCATCCTTTTCCGCCACCTCCCCCATCTGCACAAATCCTAACCTATATGAATCAAGAGGAGGCACCTATTTGTTCACAAATCGGAGAAGAAGCACCAATCATACTGTTGGGGAACGTAGTAATTTCAAAAAATTTCCTACGCACACGCAAGATCATGGTGATGCATAGCAACGAGAGGGAAGAGTGTTCGTCCACGTACCCTCGTAGACCGTAAGCGGAATCGTTATGACAACGCGGTTGATGTAGTCGTACGTCTTCACGATCCGACCGATCCAAGCACCGAACATACGGCATCTCCGAGTTCAGCACACGTTCAGCTCGATGACGATCCCCGGGCTCCGATCCAGCAAAGCTTCGGGGATGAGTTCAGTCAGCACGACGGCGTGGTGATGATGATGATGTTCTACCGGCGCAGGGTTTCGCCTAAACTCCGCGACGATATGATCGAGGTGGGATATGGTGGAGGGGGGCACCGCACACGGCTAAGGAACGATCCGTAGATCAACTTGTGTGTCTATGGGGTGCCCCCCTGCCCCCGTATATAAAGGAGCAAGGGGGGGAGGCCGGCCGGCCCCTTGGGCACGCCAAGGGAGGAGGAATCCTCCTCCTAGTAGGAGTAGGACTCCTCCTTTCCTACTCCTACTAGGAGGGGAAGGAAGGGGGAGAGGGGGAAGGAAAGGGGGGGGGGGCGTCGCCCCCCCCCCTTCCTAGTCCAATTCGGACCAGAGGGAGGAGGGGGCGCGCGGCCCATGCTGGCCGCCCCTCTCTCCTTTCCCCTAAGGCCCATAAGGCCCAATACTCTCCCGGGGGGTTCCGGTAACCCCCCCGGCACTCCGGTTTTCTCCGAAATCACCTGGAACACTTCCGGTGTCCGAATATAGTTGTCCAATATATCAATCTTTATGTCTCGACCATTTCGGGACTCCTCGTCATGTCCGTGATCACATCCGGGACTGCGAACAAACTTCGGTACATCAAAACTTATAAACTCATAATAAAACTGTCATCATAACGTTAAGTGTGCGGACCCTACGGGTTCGAGAACTATGTAGACATGACCTAGAACCATTCTCGGTCAATAACCAATAGCGGGACCTGGATGCCCATATTGGTTCCTACATATTCTACGAAGATCTTTATCGGTCAAACCGCATAACAACATACGTTGTTCCCTTTGTCATCGGTATGTTACTTGCCCGAGATTTGATCGTCGGTATCCAATACCTAGTTCAATGTCGTTACCGGCAAGTCTCTTTACTCGTTCTGTAACACATCATCTTATAACTAACTCATTAGTTACAATGCTTGCAAGGCTTAGGTGATGAGTATTACCGAGAGGGCCCAGAGATACCTCTCCGACAATCGGAGTGACAAAACCTAATCTCGAATTATGCCAACCCAACATGTACCTTCGGAAACACCTGTAGAGCACCTTTATAATCACTCAGTTACGTTGTGACGTTTGGTAGCACACAAAGTGTTCTTCCAGTAAACGGGAGTTGCACAATCTCATAGTTGCAGAAACTTTGTATAAGTCATGAAGAAAGCAATAGCAATATACTAAACGATCAAGTGCTAGGCTAACGGAATGGGTCATGTCAATCACATCATTATCCTAATGATGTGATCCCATTAATCAAATGACAACACATGTCTATGGTTAGGAAACATAACCATCTTTGATTAATGAGCTAGTCAAGTAGAGGCATACTAGTGACTTTATGTTTGTCTATGTATTCACACATGTATCATGTTTCCGGTTAATACAATTCTAGCATGAATAATAAACATTTATCATGATATGAGGAAATAAATAATAACTTTATTATTGCCTCTAGGGCATATTTCCTTCAGTCTCCCACTTGCACTAGAGTCAATAATCGAGATTACATAGTAATGATTCTAACACCCATGGAGTCTTGGTGCTGATCATGTTTTGCTCGTGAGAGAGGCTTAGTCAACGGGTCTGCAACATTCAGATCCGTATGTATCTTGCAAATCTCTATGTCTCCCACTTGGACTTGGTCCCGAATGGAATTGAAGCGTCTCTTGATGTGCTTGGTCCTCTTGTGAAATCTAGATTCCTTTGCCAAGGCAATTGCACCAGTATTGTCACAGAAGATCTTCATTGGTCCCGATGCACTAGGTATGACACCTAGATCGGAAATGAACTCCTTCATCCAGACTCCTTCATTTGCTGCTTCCGAAGCAGCTATGTACTCCGCTTCACATGTAGATCCCGCTACGACGCTTTGTTTAGAACTGCACCAACTTACAGCTCCACCGTTTAATAAAAACACGTATCCGGTTTGCGATTTAGAATCGTCCGAATCAGTGTCAAAGCTTGCATCGACGTAACCGTTTATGACTAGCTCTTTGTCACCTCCATATACGAGAAACATATCCTTAGTCCTTTTCAGGTATTTCAGGATGTTCTTGACCGCTGTCCAGTGATCCACTCCTGGATTACTTTTGTACCTTCCTGCCAAGCTTATTGCTAAGCATACGTCAGGTCTGGTACACAGCATTGCATACATGATAGAGCCTATGGCTGAAGCATAGGGAACATTTTTCATTTTCTCTCTATCTTCTGTTGTGGTCGGGCATTGAGTTTGACTCAACTTCACACCTTGTAGCACAGGCAAGAATCCTTTCTTTGCCTGATCCATTTTGAACTTTTTCAAAATTTTGTCAAGGTATGTGCTTTGTGAAAGTCCTATTAAGCATCTTGATCTATCTCTATAGATCTTGATGCCCAATATGTAAGCAGCTTCACCGAGGTCTTTCATTGAAAAACTTTTATTCAAGTATTCTTTTATGCTATCCAGAAATTCTATATCATTTCCAATTAATAATATGTCATCTACATATAAAATTAGAAATGCTACAGAGCTCCCACTCACTTTCTTGTAAATACAGACTTCTCCAAAAGTCTGTATAAAACCATATGCTTTGATCACACTATCAAAGCGTTTATTCCAACTCCGAGATGCTTGCACCAGTCCATAAATGGAACGCTGGAGCTTGCACACTTTGCCAGCACCTTTTGGATCAACAAAACCTTCCGGCTGCATCATATACAACTCTTCTTCTAGAAATCCATTCAAGAATGCAGTCTTGACATCCATTTGCCAAATTTCATAATCATGAAATGCAGCAATAGCTAACATGATTCGGACGGACTTAAGCATCGCTACGGGTGAGAAAGTCTCATCGTAGTCAACCCCTTGAACTTGTCGAAAACCTTTTGCAACAAGTCGAGCTTTATAGACAGTTATATTACCATCAGCGTCAGTCTTCTTTTTAAAGATCCATTTATTCTCAATGGCTTGCCGATCATCGGGCAAGTCAACCAAAGTCCATACTTTGTTTTCATACATGGATCCCATCTCAGATTTCATGGCTTCTAGCCATTTTGCGGAATCCGGGCTCATCATCGCTTCCTCATAGTTCGTAGGTTCATCATGGTCAAGTAACATGACTTCCAGAATAGGATTACCGTACCACTCTGGTGCGGATCTTACTCTGGTAGACCTACGAGGTTCAGTAGAAACTTGATCTAAAGTTTCATGATCATTATCATTAGCTTTCTCACTAATTGGTGTAGTTGTCACAGGAACCGGTTCTTGTGATGAACTACTTTCCAATAAGGGAGTAGATACAGTTATCTCATCAAGTTCTACTTTCCTCCCACTCACTTCTTTCGAGAGAAACTCCTTCTCTAGAAAGGATCCATTCTTAGCAACGAATGTCTTGCCTTCAGATCTGTGATAGAAGGTGTACCCAACAGTCTCTTATGGGTATCCTATGAAGACACATTTCTCCGATTTAGGTTCGAGCTTATCTGGTTGAAGTTTCTTCACATAAGCATCGCAGCCCCAAACTTTAAGAAACGACAACTTTGGTTTCTTGCCAAACCACAGTTCATAAGGCGTCGTCTCAACGGATTTTGATGGTGCCCTATTTAACGTGAATGCGGCCGTCTCTAAAGCATAACCCCAAAACAATAGCGGTAAATCAGTAAGAGACATCATAGATCGCACCATATCAAGTAAAGTACGATTACGACGTTCGGACACACCATTTCGTTGTGGTGTTCCAGGTGGCGTGAGTTGCGAAACTATTCCATATTGTTTCAAGTGTAGGCCAAACTCATAACTCAAATACTCTCCTCCACGATCAGATCGTAGAAACTTTATTTTCTTGTTACGATGATTTTCCACTTCACTCTGAAATTCTTTGAACTTTTCAAATGTTTCAGACTTGTGTTTCATCAAGTAGATATACCCATATCTGCTCAAATCATCTGTGAAGGTGATAAAATAACGATACCCGCCGCGAGCCTCAACATTCATTGGGCCACAAACATCAGTATGTATGATTTCCAACAAATCAGTTGCTCGCTCCATAGTTCCGGAGAACAGTGTTTTAGTCATCTTGCCCATAAGGCACGGTTCGCAAGTACCAAGTGATTCATAATCAAGTGATTCCAAAAGTCCATCAGTATGGAGTTTTTTCACGCGCTTTACACCGATATGACCCAAATGGCAGTGCCACAAATAAGTTGCACTATCATTATCAACTCTGCATATTTTGGTTTCAACACTATGAATATGTGTATCACTACTATCGAGATTTAATAAAAATAGACCACTCTTCAAGGGTGCATGACCATAAAAGATATTACTCATATAAATAGAACAACCATTATTCTCTGATTTAAATGAATAACCGTCTCGCATCAAACAAGATCCAGATATAATGTTCATGCTCAACGCTGGCACCATATAACAATTATTCAGGTCTAAAACTAATCCGGAAGGTAGATGTAGAGGTAGCGTGCCGACCGCGATCACATCGACTTTGGAACCGTTTCCCACGCGCATCGTCACTTTGTCCTTGGCCAGTGCTCGCTTATTTCGTAGTCCCTGTTTCGAGTTGCAAATATTAGCAACAGAACCAGTATCAAATACCCAGGTGCTACTACGAGCTCTAGTTAGGTACACATCAATAACATGTATATCACATATACCTTTGTTCACTTTGCCATCCTTCTTATCCGCCAAATACTTGGGGCAGTTCCGCTTCCAGTGACCAGTCTGCTTGCAGTAGAAGCACTCAGTTTCAGGCTTAGGTCCAGACTTGGGTTTCTTCTCTTGAGTAGGAACTTGCTTGCTGTTCTTCTTGAAGTTCCCCTTCTTCTTCCCTTTGCCCTTTTTCTTGAAACTAGTGGTCTTGTTGACCATCAACACTCGATGCTCCTTCTTGATTTCTACCTCCGCAACTTTTAGCATTGCGAAGAGCTCGGGAATAGTCTTGTTCATCCCTTGCATATTATAGTTCATCACAAAGCTCTTGTAGCTTGGTGGCAGTGATTGGAGAATTCTGTCAATGACGCTATCATCCGGAAGATTGACTCCCAGTTGAATCAAGTGATTATTATACCCAGACATTTTGAGTATATGCTCACTGACAGAACTATTCTCCTCCATCTTGCAGCTGTAGAACTTATTGGAGACTTCATATCTCTCAATCCGGGCATTTGCTTGAAATATTAACTTCAACTCCTGGAACATCTCATATGCTCCACGACATTCAAAACGTCGTTGAAGACCCGGTTCTAAGCCGTAAAGCATGGCACACTGAACTATAGAGTAGTCATCAGCTTTGCTCTGCCAGACGTTCTTAACGTCGTCAGTTGCATCAGCAGCAGGCCTGGCACCCAGCGGTGCTTCCAGGACGTAACTTTTCTGTGCAGCAATGAGGATAATCCTCAGGTTACGGACCCAGTCCGTGTAATTGCTACCATCATCTTTCAACTTTGCTTTCTCAAGGAACGCATTAAAATTCAACGGAACAACAACACGAGCCATCTATCTACAAACAAACATAGACAAGCAAAATACTATCAGGTACTAAGTCATGATAAATTTAAGTTCAATTAATCATATTACTTAAGAACTCCCACTTAGACAGACATCTCTCTAGTCATCTAAGTGATCACGTGATCCAAATCAACTAAACCATAACCGATCATCACGTGAGATGGAGTAGTTTTCAATGGTGAACATCACTATGTTGATCATATCTACTATATGATTCACGCTCGACCTTTCGGTCTCCGTGTTCCGAGGCCATATCTGCATATGCTAGGCTCGTCAAGTTTAACCTGAGTATTTCGCGTGTGCAAAACTGTCTTGCACCCGTTGTAGATGGACGTAGAGCTTATCACACCCAATCATCACGTGGTGTCTGGGCACGACAAACTTTGGCAACGGTGCATACTCAGGGAGAACACTTCTTGATAATTTTAGTGAGAGATCATCTTAAAATGCTACCGTCAATCAAAGCAAGATAAGATGCATAAAGGATAAACATCACATGTAATCAATGTAAGTGATATGATATGGCCATCATCATCTTGTGCTTGTGATCTCCATCTCTGAAGCACCGTCGTGATCACCATCGTCACCGGCGCGACACCTTGATCTCCATCGTAGCATCGTTGTCGTTACGCCATCTATTGCTTCTACGACTATCGCTACCGCTTAGTGATAAAGTAAAGCAATTACAGGGCGTTTGCATTTCATACAATAAAGCGACAACCATATGGCTCCTGCCAGTTGCTGATAACTTCGGTTATATAACATGATCATCTCATACAATAAAATATAGCATCACGTCTTGACCATATCACATCACAACATGCCCTGCAAAAACAAGTTAGACGTCCTCTACTTTGTTGTTGCAAATTTTACGTGGCTGCTACGGGCTTAGCAAGAACCGTTCTTACCTACGCATCAAAAACCACAACGATAGTTTGTCAAGTTGGTGCTGTTTTAACCTTCGCAAGGACCGGGCGTAGCCACACTCGATTCAGCTAAAGTGAGAGAGACAGACACCCGCCAGCCACCTTTAAGCATGAGTGCTCGTAACGGTGAAACCAGTCTCGCGTAAGCGTACGCGTAATGTCGGTCCGGGCCGCTTCATCTCACAATACCGCCGAACCAAAGTATGACATGCTGGTAAGCAGTATGACTTGTATCGCCCACAACTCACTTGTGTTCTACTCGTGCATATAACATCAACGCATAAAACCAGGCTCGGATGCCACTGTTGGGGAACGTAGTAATTTCAAAAAAATTCCTATGCACACGCAAGATCATGGTGATGCATAGCAAAGAGAGGGGAGAGTGTTCGTCCACGTACCCTCGTAGACCGTAAGCGGAAGCGTTATGACAACGCGGTTGATGTAGTCGTACGTCTTCACGATTCGACCGATCCAAGCACCGAACGTACGGCATCTCCGAGTTCAGCACACGTTCAGCTCGATGACGATCCCCGGGCTCCGATCCAGCAAAGCTTCGGGGATGAGTTCCGTCAGCACGACGGCATGGTGACGATGATGATGTTCTACCGGCGCAGGGCTTCGCCTAAACTCCGCGACGATATGACCGAGGTGGAATATGGTGGAGGGGGGCACCGCACACGGCTAAGGAACGATCCGTAGATCAACTTGTGTGTCTATGGGGTGCCCCCCTGCCCCCGTATATAAAGGAGCAAGGGGGGAGGCCGGCCGGCCCCTTGGGCGCGCCAAGGGAAGAGGAATCCTCCTCCTAGTAGGAGTAGGACTCCTCCTTTCCTACTCCTACTAGGAGGGGGAAGGAAGGGGGAGAGGGGGAAGGAAAGGGGGGGGGGCGCCGCCCCCCCTTCGTAGTCCAATTCGGACCAGAGGGGGGAGGGGGCGCGCGGCCCATGCTGGCCGCCCCTCTCTCCTTTCCCCTAAGGCCCATAAGGCCCAATACTCTCCCGGGGGGTTCCGGTAACCCCCCCGGCCTCCGGTTTTCTCCGAAATCACCCGGAACACTTCCGGTGTCCGAATTTAGTCGTCCAATATATCAATCTTTATGTCTCAACCATTTCGAGACTCCTCGTCATGTCCGTGATCACATCCGGGACTCCGAACAAACTTCGGTACATCAAAACTTATAAACTCATAATAAAACTGTCATCGTAACGTTAAGCGTGCAAACCCTACGGGTTCGAGAACTATGTAGACATGACCTAGAACCATTCTCGGTCAATAACCAATAGCGGGACCTGGATGCCCATATTGGTTCCTACATATTCTACAAAGATCTTTATCGGTCAAACCGCATAACAACATACGTTGTTCCCTTTGTCATCGGTATGTTACTTGCCCGAGATTTGATCGTCGGTATCCAATACCTAGTTCAATCTCGTTACCGTCAAGTCTCTTTACTCGTTATGTAACACATCATCTTATAACTAACTCATTAGTTACAATGCTTGCAAGGCTTAGGTGATGAGTATTACCGAGAGGGCCCAGAGATACCTCTCCGACAATCGGAGTGACAAAACCTAATCTCGAATTATGCCAACCCAACATGTACCTTCGGAAACACCTGTAGAGCACCTTTATAATCACCCAGTTACGTTGTGACGTTTGGTAGCACACAAAGTGTTCTTCTGGTAAACGGGAGTTGCACAATCTCATAGTTGCAGGAACTTTATATAAGTCATGAAGAAAGCAATAGCAATATACTAAACGATCAAGTGCTAGGCTAACGGAATGGGTCATGTCAATCACATCATTATCCTAATGATGTGATCGCATTAATCAAATGACAACACATGTCTATGGTTAGGAAACATAACCATCTTTGATTAATGAGCTAGTCAAGTAGAGGCATACTAGTGACTTTATGTTTGTCTATGTATTCACACATGTATCATGTTTCCAGTTAATACAATTCTAGCATGAATAATAAACATTTATCATGATATGAGGAAATAAATAATAACTTTATTATTGCCTCTAGGGCATATTTCCTTCACATACCTCTAGCGCGAGACGAACGGATCATGGAAGATCTTGCCGATGACATGGTGAATTGCCTGCAAATTAAAGGTGAAGACGATGTTAACTGGTTCGAGGGTGGCTCAACTCCCTATGATGTGTTCAACGACTCGCGCCGATAGTCCTCGCAATTTTTATAGCCTATCGATCTCTCTCTTGCGGTGAGATTGGGAGAGGAGGGGTCGATACGTAGGGTACAGGGAAGGGAGGGAGGGGAGAGGACGGGGGCATATCTGTACCGTTCTTTGGAGATCGGATGTTAACTCTACCATCAAACGAGGGGCCTCCGATTTTGTGCCAGGAATAGCAGCCCACACCACTAGAGAAAGAAGCACATCGGACGGCCAAGAATGATAAGGATGAGCGAATAGACGGCCAAAATCAGTGATGGCCATCTCTCTCTTGCGGTGAGATTGGGAGAGGAGGGGTCGATACGTAGGGTATAGGGAAGGGAGGGGGGGGAGAGGACGGGGGCATATCTGTACCGTTCTTTGGAGATCGGATGTTAACTCTACCATCAAACGAGGGGCCTCCGATTTTGTGCCAGGAATAGCGGCCCACACCACCAGAGAAAGAAGCACATCGGACGGCCAAGAATGATAAGGATGAGTGAATAGACGGCCAAAATCAGGGATGGCCTGAGAGAGCTCCTAGGGTGCACAGTTATAATGTTTCTAAATGTAACTCTTATGTGTGACACCCAATATGTGAGTTGTTCACTTTCACGCATGTCGGTGATCAGTGTGTGATGGCGTTGGATGGGTACTCTGGAAGTTGGGAGCACAAGCTAGAGTAACAAGGAACTTAATTTTGCTTAAGTGTTGACCCTGATCAAGAAAAGAAGGGACTACAAGTTGCAGTTGGAGTCAGGAGTCTTTGGAGTAGCAGCGGTGCTCATGGGACAAGCTCAAGTTCAATGTACATGGAAGTTTGACGCATTGACGAATTCAAGGTGGTGGAGAATATTCGCCAAGGTGGAGTTTCTTAGAGTTGTGTCGAATATTGTGTACAAGGTAGGTTATAGTTGGACTTGTAGTTGTATTGTGTTTAGATAGGATATGGAGTCGTGTCCTAGTAGGACACTTGTATCCTAGACCTCTCATATATAGTGGGGTAGACACACGATGTAACATATGCCAACATAATAGCACAGGCGCGCAAGGGGAGCCGGTGGCGTGTGTCGACGCCCGGGTGGCCGGTGTGCGGCATTGTGACGGTGTCACGGGGAGGAGCGCCCGTAGTCAGGCCCCGGGGATGTAGCCATATCGGTGAACCTCGTTAACAAATCTCAATGTCGTGCCTAGTGTGATTGCTTGGTCTTCGGATGATCAACGATATGCCTCGAATTTATTCTAACAGAATTAAAATATTTGACCTATCAAATTAGGGGGAGGGGGCAATGAGAAGTAAATCAATTATTGTATCACATGTCGTGATTGCAAGCATAGTTGCATGGGCACATTGATCTGATGGGTACATTTTTCCGTGCTCGTTTTTATCGATCTTTTACTCTCTTTTCCTTTTGTTGTTACTTGTATTGTTATTGGTTGCACATGCATAACAGCGAACCGGCAAATTATGATCCACGGGCGCAGAATCTTTAGGAAGAGCACTTGCTTGGTGTGGCATTTGATATAATTGTGTCTTACGTTGCCTGAAAAGGTGAAAACGATTGGTGAGGAGTGTAGTGAATTGTGTGTTTTTTATCTTTAGAAGTACATTTTGTGCAACCTATGCAACTAACCGAAAAACATTATGGTATGACTAACCCTAGCATATAAACATCATATACAGCTAAGCCAAGTTGGAATGGTCCGGACAACTTCTTAGCTCATCTTAGAATTGCATTTCGCTTCAACTTTCCCAATTTTAAAAAAAGTTGGTTTCAAGGCCTAGGAATGGATTAACCGTCATATGATTGACCAGCTATTACTAGCGGTTCATGCTTCTTTCAGGCGAGTTGCAGCCTGCAATCTAAAGTTCTGAACTAGTAACAAGTTTTTGAAGTTAGCCTACCCTCACGAGGTCTTGACCCTTTGTCCCACACATTATACCATGTGTGTCACCAAGGGCATAAGGGGCAAGATGACTTGGTGTTTTGGCCTCATCACCTTCATCGTCTGGCTAAACACCGTCAGTCTGGTCAGCGTTCAAAACCTTCTTCTTTTTTAGCGGGGTCAAAAACTTCTTAGCTCAGCAGATTTATCACGAACGTCTATGATTGCAGCTATTAGCTATGTACTTTTATAAATTATACTTTATAGTACGCTCGGGTGCAGCGGTGATGGCATGGTCATAAAAGCTCTCCCCGGTCATGAGATTGGGAATAAACATGAATTATCTCCGGGTTATGGGGAAAGTAGCTAAAGAAATACTTCTGAAATTTCTTGCATGAGTTTTGAAGAAAGGAAATCAGGTAGTTCGCCCTGATTAGCTTTACCCACTCACAAGTGGGCTACCCCTGCCATCGACATACCAACGTAAGCGCGACATATACCAGTAATGAGATAACAAAAGTATTTTAAAAGTAAGAATTTGTACGAACAGTTGTTATAGCCCCCACTTTCCCATTGTCGTTGATGGTTGTCAATTATGCACTGTCAGGTGACGTGTTTCCCCAATTAATATTGGAATAATGTAGTGCGCTAGCTAGCTAGCATAAGGTGCGTGTACAAGACAAACATTAATGGTGTGCTTGGTAGAGTGTGTTTTTTTTGGTAGAGTGTATAGGGTGCATGAACTCATAAGTTCCCTACTCAATTCACTTTTGAGTGTTTGGTAGGATGTACGGGCCGTACTCCGTTATGCTCAAGTCATGCAAACAAGGCCCATAGCCTTGCCGAGGAGAGAACACCCAAAGAGCCGTTCGCTGTCCAGCATACACGAATCCAACCCATGAAGCCAATCCACCTACCCCGTGATGCATGAAGCGGCATGTCTTCCCCTAGAGCGAACCCTCCTCTCTCTCGTCCGTCCCGAGTAACACCTCCGGCCGCCATCTATTGTATCCGAGGGAAGACATCTCTGGCGACTAAACTCCGGCAAGCCTCTCCTCCTTTGGTCGCCGCCACCTCCAGGTACTATGTGGGCTACCTCCGATGCAGCCTACCAAACACAATCACAGCTCAATGTATGTCAGTACATGCATAACTATCAAACGCTTGCATGTACATGTACGCAACATGTCTATACTTAACATGTCTTTAAGGGGAACAACTATGCTAAGGTGAGAGCAACTACCAAACACACCCAATTGCTCCATTTGGTTACACCTAAATATTGCTTCGGACTTTACCTGGGCACCGTGCCATTTTGTATCAGATGCCGAACTACCTTTTGCCTTGGGCTTTATGTAGTCAAGCTGACAAAAAAACCTTTAAGGATATTTTAGATGCAAAGTAATTATGTGTCTGTTTTTTCTCATGTATTTTTTAGGTTCTTTCGGCTTACACAAGCAGATTATATTTTTGTCTAGTAGCTGCCTCTGTAGTATCTCCTCCCCCAAGAAAAGCTTAGGGTTCCTCTGCCTCCTGTCGACGTCGTCGCCGGTCCGCCTCGTCTCTGCTGGCCATAGAGCCATGGCGGTCAATCTGCTTCACCTGTCAACCCGAAGCTGCCATTTTCAGAACGGTTTGTGAAGTCAACTGAAGACAAGCAGATTGCAAAGTTTGCGAAGGATCCCGGCCCTTACCAGCGAGAGGGCTATATTTTTAGACGTTCTTTTGAGTTTTGTTAGGGTTTGTGTCCTGTTCAGAAAGACGAGCCGGCAGTGTCTCCCTGAAGATGCAATAAGATTCTTCCCGCCTAGCCCCCGTCCCGGTGATGTGTCTAGCATCGTCGGTAGGCGTGTGGAGATGCGTCTCCGACGGATCTGGCCTTGGTGGATTGCTTGGATCTGGTCATAATTCGTCTATGTTTGTGTTTTTTTAGATTGGATCCCTTCCTATAGACGCTACTCTTCATCAACGACGGTTGCTGCTCTGCTGCGCTGATGCTATGAGGCCTTAGCATGATGATTTCCCGACTGTCTACTACAACAAGTTTTGACCGGCTCCGGCCAGGGAGGGGTGATGACGGTGGCGCGCCTTCGGCTTGCTTCAGTGCTTGTAGTCGCTGCTAAGTGGTCTACGGATCTGGATGTAATTTTCATTATTTCTGACGTTCGTTGTACTGTCATCATTGAAGATGAATAGATTGGAAGTTTTCTCGCGAAAAAAAGTTACGTCTTTTCCGAGGACACGAGTAGGTCGTGCATGGATCAAACAAGACACGAGTATAGTATGGGAAACAAGTTCCTGTCAAGATAAGTTTTTTCCTTGCAGTATAGTGAGGTTTCTCTATCTTGTGTTTTTTTTCGTTCACAAGAGTTATATCTCGCTTAATGCGGTGTATGACGACCACTCGCTTCAGTCTAGTTCCACCTGGGCTAGGCCAAGTAGGTCCTGGTGGTTTTCATTTGGTTTAAGTTTATTTTGCCTGGGTTTTCTGCGTTTTTTCATGGGGGTTGCGACGTAGATCTTTGGAACATGAAGGAAAATGCAGTTGAATTAAAAATAAAAATAAATAAGAGTCAAACCTTTCTGAAAAATACAAACATGCCCTAGCGTAATACTTGAGTGGAGGTTTCACAGAGGAATAACTCTAGTGGTATCTAGGAAAAAAAATAAGAAACTACAAGTCCAAAAATTGTGAATAGTAACTTTTATATCGTACTGAATTCTTTTGCATTATATAACTTTTTTGTTTTTCTACTTTTCGTTTTTCATTTTTTTTCTTATTTTTTGATTTTTGTCTGTTCTTTTATTATTTGGGGTAAAATACCCTAATTTTTCTTGAGCTATATAAAAGATTTTTAGCCATGTAACAATTTTATGAACAACATAAACATTTTCTATAAAGTATAACTTTTTCAAAAATATTAAAACCTTTTTTAAATACAAAAATATATAAATGAATGCTCCCTGACACTCACGGGATTGCTGAAATGGGCCTGGCCCAACAAGGCGAGAGGAGGGCGCTCGAATTGCAGGTCGGATTGCTTCCCTTATACCTAAAAATGTCTGCTTCGGTCGCTTGCCTAAAAGGAGGACTGCTTCATTCACTCTTGGTCGATAGGTGACCGGCTTCGTTCGCTCGACTCATAAAAAATGACAATCGGGTCATTCGTTGACAGCAACAGACTTTTGTAAAACAAATGAATCTAAAAAATCATAAAAATAAAAAATAAAAAATAGAGAAAACAATCATGAATTTCCTAGAAATATCATTGATTTGCAAAAAGGTACACAAATATGAAATTTCGAAAAATATACGAAGTTAAGGAAATTGTAAAAAGTTCACAAACTCCAAAAGGTTTGCAAAATTTGAAAAAAGTTTGCGAACATGAAAAATGTAATGAGTTGAAAATAACTTTGATGATTTAAAAAAAGTTCATGAAATAAAAAAATTCATGAGTTCAAAATACAATTTGCGGCATTTGAAAAAAATTCACTCATTTCATAAAAAATCACGCATTCAAAAATTATTCATGTATTTGAAGTTTTTTACAGATTTGAAAAAAGATGGCGAAAAAACAAAGTGAACAACAAAGTAAAAAAGAAGAAGGGAAAACTAAATGGAAAGCCAAAAAAAAGTGGTCGGAAGCTTCTTCCCAACACCAACGGGGAGCTTCTCAAAGCTTCACAAAATCGGCTGGGACAATTCAGAAAAACAAAGCAGTTACCACTTTCCATGGGCTGGTCCATTCATGTGCAACCGTGCTCGGCGGAGATGAAGCAAAAAAGCTGCGGGCACGAAAGAGAGAGAAAATATTAATGGGCCAGGCTCAAGGTGAAGAGGGGGTGTCCACCGGTGGCAAAAGTAGTATAACCGGCCCAGTTTCTGTTCCGCACATTAAGCGCTGGTTATAGTATAATTCGCTAAATGGTGCATACCCCTAAGCTTTGGTTTTTCTGGATGGTTTCTCCTCTGGTTTTCCTCAGTATGGAATTGGCATGTATCTCTTTTTATTTATCTTTTTTTTTCAATTTTAGTTTCCTTTGTTTCTTTTTCATTCTCCATTTTGATCAAAATCGTGAATTTTTTCAAACAAAAAAATTACCTGTTATGATTTCTCCTAAAATCCATAAACCTTTCTTAAATTTAGAACTTTCCTGAATTTTATGAACATTTTGTTTCTAAATTTGTGAGAATTATTTATTTTCTTGAACTTTTCATATTACAAACTTTTCCAAGTCGGGAACATTTTTCAAATTCGTGAACCTTTATTTTCAAAATAATTGAAGTTTAAAAAAATGTGAACTTCTTTTTAAAACAGCGATGCATTTTCCAAATCTATGATTTTTTTCATAATTTGTGATTTTTTTAAAAAGCTGTGACTTTTCCAAATCAACAATTTTTTTTCAGAATCCATGAAGTTTTATAAATCAGTGATATTTTAGAAACAAATAGATTAACTTTTTTTGAATTCATGAACCTTTTTTGCAAAATCGAGAACTCTTTATGAATTCACGAACTTTTTAAATTTTCAGGTTTTTTCGTCTTTTGATGCGTTTTTTGAAAAGTTGACGGTTCAACATCAATCGGTCAACCATTGACTGAGTGAACCAGGTTTTCTGAAGGCAATCTTGTGAAGCTTTATTGAACCATGAGATGAACAAAAGGTCGCCCGGTAGGCCTAACCAGGCAAGACGGACAACCCCTAAATATAAAGCATGCCTAACTAAATTGCGTGCCTCGAAATTGAAGCTCGTAAATTCATGAACAAAATTACACAAAGCATTAGATTACTCTATGATTTCATGTATAATAGCTCCATACACCGTTGCTCTAGTTTGCTTGATATTATCATTCACCACCTTGCAGTCAGACGTGACATAAATCCTTTACAAGTTCAGGTCCCCAAAAGAGCCAATGCTTCCCTAAATGAAAATGCTTCGAGTGTTACACTGCAAATGGAGTTGACCATGGCTGCGGGCGGGTGGTTGCCAAAACGCCTAACCAACGCAGAAGACGGTGATTAGAAGGTCTCTGTAACCTGCGCAAAAGGTGCCGATTAGGAAGTCTCTATAACCGGCGCAGAAGGCGCTAAATAGGGTTTGGGAGTGCCTAGTGGGAGAAATCGGCAGAAAGGCGTGCTTCATGGTCATGCCAACACGTCTTAGTCTTTCGACTTGTCGGAAAAATTTGATTTCTGGGCTTTCTCGATTTGTGCTTAATTAACATAGATATGCCCGCTAAGCTTAGGCAAAAATCAAAGGTGGTTGGTTACTGGGGTGGATACTATTTGACGCGCACGTGCGTCAAGCAGTCGTGACTTCGCTGAAGCAAACGAGCGACGATGCCACACGGGCCGCCCACTCCGAGGAGCAACCGGTTTTGCGAACCTTTCTAGAAGCTTCCCAGAATAGGTTTTCCTTTTTTTACCATTTTTTTAGATTTTCTTCTTTTTTTTGATTTATTTTTTCACTTTTTGCTTTTTGGTTTGTTTTCTTTCTTTTATTTGTTCACTTTTTTGTTTTACTCCATTTCTTTTTTAAATTTTCTCATAATTGCAAAAATTGTTCAGGTTTTCAATACTTATTTAAATATTTAAAAAATGTTGGGAATTTCAAATATTGTTCATGTTTTAAAAAATGTGTTCACGCTTTCAAAAAAATCCATGTTTTTAAATTTTCGTTCATTTTCAAAAAATTCAGAATTTCATATTCGGAAAAAAGTTTGAAATTTCAATTTTCTTCATTTTTTCAAAACTTCTTCAGGGTCAAAAAAAGTTTACCATATTGAAGGCAAAATGTTCACTGTGTATAAAAATTGTTCATTTGTGTATGGAAATTTTGTTCATCGTGCCACTGAAAAACGTTCATCGTATATTTCAAAAAAATGTTCAGTATGTATTTGAATAATGTTCATCATATACTAAGAAAATGTTCACTGAGTTTTGAAAATTCAATTTAAAAAAATGTGCACAATTCATAAAATTGTTCACTATTTAAAAAAATCACTTTTTTATATAAATTGTTTACATATTGAATTTTGTTCAGCTTAAAAAAATTTATTCATGTTTCAAAATAATATTCTGGTTTCTAAATTTTGTCACGATCTTCAAACATTTGTTCACATTTTTTTCCAAGTTGTTAAAAATGGCCTGCTGCTGTATTTATACTTTATGCCCGGTGATGGAGCTATGTACCTAGGATAGGGTCATGAACCTGTCCTAACCACCCTACCCAAGGACATCTCTAGAAGAAACCACCTGTCAATCGACTCAGAAGTGTTCCACTCGACAGACTCGAAGACACTCGACCATGAAGCCAACCACTTTACCATGAAGCCAACCACTCGACGCCCAGGAGATCTAAAGTCACTCTGTGTACAAACGGTCGGTCATTAAGTAGCTTTTATGGTCATCATAGCACTTTATGTGTAGCTTTACCAGTAACGCCCAACCTTAATGTATCTTAAACCCTGCATAACTGAGGGCCGGAGGGGCCTGGCGGACTCTATATAAGCCACCCACCTCCTCAGTGTAAAGGGTTCGCACCCCTGTAACTCATACGCATATAATCCAGTCGACCGCCTCCGGGCTCCGAGACGTAGGGCTGTTACTTCCTCCGAGAAGGGCCTGAACTCGTAAATCTCTTGCGTATACAACTACTCCACAGCTAGGATCTTGCCTCTCCATTAGTACCCCCTACACTACTGTCAGACTTAGAACCACGACAGTTGGCGCCCACCGTGGGGCAGGTGTCTTAGCGACTTACTGGAGAAGTTGCAATTTTTTTCGATCCCCTTCATCATGGTTTCAGGCGGAGTTTTGGTTGAGGGCCGCGAGATCCATCTCGGCGCGCTCACGTTCTTCGCCGATGACTCTGCTAGGCTTCAGGAGGCTCCACTCGACATCGACGCGCTCCCAGTTCGTGGAGCGACGCAGTTTCGCGCGTGTGTCTGCATCCTCCTCCTGCGGCAACCGTCGATTCAGTATCGGTCGGTCCTTGTGTCGTCCTCCCACCCTGTTTCCTGCCGGCGCAAGTGCTCCGGTCGGTCGAGGCTTCAGCGGTGGGTGAGACACGCGGTGGCTCGCCAATCGGCCACCCCCAAGTCGCGGCAATCGAGCCCGACGAATCTCTCTACGGCCTGTTCGATTGGCTCCGCAGAGATGCATCCGAGTGCGACAGCAGTGATCCAGCGGCAGAGGTTCTGATGGTCGATGGACCACACGGTCCTCCCGTTTTTCCCGGTGCCGACGGAGGCGACGGCGGAGGCGACCCGTCGCATGCCCATGAGGAGTATCTCCCCAACCCCCTCACGTCGCTGCAAAGGGAAGAACTTCGCCGCCGGAACATGGATGCGCTACACACTCCTATCGTTGGAGAGACCCCCAAGGCCCGTGCCTTGGAGGACGCGTGCTTGGCCAACTTGGCTGAGCGCACTCGACTGGAGAACCTCCAGCGAGCACTCAACGAGCGTGCGCGGCAACGGGTTCTGGATTCCAGTCGACGTCAGCTCTTTCCACAACCGACTCAGGTATATCGAACTCCGATTCAGAATTTAGTAGTTGTGGCCCGCATAGGAGAGTCAATTCAGCCTTCCCAGTCAGAGGCCGGCAGAGGCTTGTTGCAGATCAGAGATTTACTTCGACCAGCAGGAGATCAAAATTCAGTTGTATCACAGTCGCGGAATAGGATTCACAGCAGATCCGTAGCTGCAAATACAGTCCAGTCGGCTCATAGCCCCAGATCGCCCCCGAGGCGTGAAGGGCGTGGAGACCGACACGATCAGTACAAGAACCGTGAGCAGTATGATCACCGAATCGATCGCGATGATCAACGTCGAGTGCCCACCCCTCCCCCAAGAGGTGGATCGTACGTGCCTCGACAACAGGATGATAGACGCCAGCACAGTGGTGGGCGAAGGATCCCAGTCGACCCCAGGGAACCAGGCTTTGATGCAAGATCCATTATCGTTCAAGGTCTGGTCGACAGGAACAGAGCTCACCAAGAGGGTCATGACAGAGATGTACCCACCAGCAGCCGAGTGCATGTCTCAGGACCAGAGTGTATCAGTAGAGCCATCAGAGCCGCGGTGATTCCTCCCAACTTCAGGTTGGCGACTGGAGTCAGTAAGTTCACTGGTGAGTCCAAGCCTGATACTTGGCTTGAAGACTACCGAGTGGCTGTTCAGATTGGCGGCGGAAATGATGAGCTGGTCATGGAACATCTGCCTCTTATGTTGGAGGGCTCGGCCAGAGTATGGTTGAATCAGTTGGCACCCAGCAGCATTTACACTTGGGAAGATCTTTCCCGAGTGTCTGTCAGAACGTTTGAAGGAACTTGCAAGCGACCAGCAGGACTGACGGAGCTGCAAACTTGTGTACAGAAGTCGAATGAGACTTTGAGAGAGTACATCCAGAGATGGATCACATTGCATCACACGGTAGAGAATGTATCTGATCACCAGGCAGTCTGTGCCTTCAAGGAAGGCGTTAAGTACAGAGAGCTAAACCTGAAATTCGGTCGAACCGGAGACATGTCTCTGAGTCGAATGATGGAGATAGCCACCAAGTACGCCAATGGTGAAGAAGAGGATCGGCTCCGGAGTGGGAAGCACAAGTCAGTCGCCCACGAAACCGGAGGAGGGAACTCCAGTCGGAAGCAGAAGCGGAAAGCCGAGCCAGCTGCTCCTGGAGAAGCCTTGGCCGTGACACAAGGAAAGTTTAAGGGGAAGCCCAAAGGGCCTTGGAACCCTAAGAAGGTAAAAGACAAGGAGGAAAATGACGTGATGGATTTGCCATGCCACATCCACACGAAGAAAGATGAAGAGGCTAACTTCATTTACCCGAAACATACCACTCAACAATGTCGGCTCTTGATCCAGCAATTCCAGGGGAAACAACCCAAAGATAAGGAAAAGGAGCCGGACAAAGTTGAGGACAAGGAGGATAGTGATGATGGATATCCCCAGGTCAATTCCACTCTGGTGATTTTTGCTGACGTTGAGAAGTTATCAACCAAGAAGTGAATATGGTTGCTCCGGAGACACCCAATTATCTGAAATGGTCTCAGACTGCCATCACATTCGACCAGTCTGATCACCCGACACACGTAGCCACCCCCTGGGAGGCAAGCTCTGGTGGTCAACCCAGTCGTCGAAGGCACTCGACTGACTAAAGTTTTGATGGATGGTGGCAGTAGCCTGAATATACTGTATGCAGAGACACTGAAAGGGATGGGCATTCCGATGTCCAGACTCAGTACCAGCAACATGAGTTTCTATGGAGTCATTCCTAGAAAGAAGGCTGCATCACTCGGTCAGATTGCTCTTGATGTAGTTTTTGGTGATTCCAAAAATTTCCGCAAAGAAAAGTTGACATTTGAAGTTGTGGATTTCCAGAGTGCCTATCACGCTATTTTGGGCAGGCCAGCTTATGCACGTTTTATGGCTCGACCATGTTACGTGTATCTCAAATTGAAGATGCCTGGCCCCAAAGGTGTGATCACTGTTACTGGCAATCGGAAGAAGGCGGAAGAGTGCTTTCAGAAAGGCTCAAAGATCACCGATGCTCAGATGGTAGCGGAAGAGTGGGAGGAACACCAGAAAAATACAGATCCGAGTGATTTGTTGCGAGCCAAGAAGCCCGCTACGGAATCAGTGTTTCAGTCGTCCGGTGAGACAAAACCGATTCACATTCACCTGACCGACACCAATGCTACTCCGACTAATATCTCTACAACGCTCGACCCCAAATAGGAAGAAGCGCTCATCCAGTTCCTCTGTGAGAACTGGGACATCTTCGCATGGAAACTTTCTGACATGCCGGGTGTTCCCAGGGGGCTGGCTGAGCACCGCCTATGAGTTGACTCAAAAGTGAAACCTGTTAAAGAACATCTTCGACGGTCCGCCGTCGAGAAAAGAAAGGCCATTGGCGAGGAGGTGGCTCGGCTCTTAGCAGCAGAGTTTATCTACCACTCCGAGTGGCTCGCCAATGTTGTCATGGTCCCCAAGAAGGACAAGTCACTTCGCATGTGCATTGACTTTAGACATATCAATCGGGCCTGCCTGAAAGATCATTTTCCTCTCCCCCGCATCGACCAAATAGCCGACTCGACTGCAGGATGTGAGCGCCTATCTTTCTTAGACGCTTATTCCAGGTACCATCAGATCCGTCTGTATGGACCCGATGAGATCAAAACAACTTTCATCACCCCATTCGGGTGCTTCTATTATGTCACCATGCCATTCGGCCTCAAGAATGCCAGAGCCACATTCATGAGGATGATTCAGAAGTGTTTGCTCACTCAAATCCGTCGGAATGTAGAAGCATACATGGATGATATTATGGTCAAGTCACGGAAAGGTTCCGACCTGCTGACTGACCTTGCTAAAACATTTGCCAACCTCAGGAGGTATGATATCAAGCTTAATCCATCAAAGTGAACATTCGGAGTTCCTGGCAGAAAATTTCTCGGTTTTCTCGTTTCCGAACGAGGAATCGACGCAAATCCGAACGAGGAATCGACGCAAATCCAGAGAAAGTGGGCACTATACTCCAAATGAAAAGACCTGTGCGTGTGCATGATGTTTAGAAGCTTACTGGTTGCTTGGCGGCTTTAAGTCGATTCATCTCTGGTCTCGGTGAAAAGGCATTGCCTCTTTACCGACCGATGAAGAAGTCAGACAAGTTCGAGTGGACTCCTGAAGCTGATGCAGTGTTTGCAGAGCTAAAAGCCCTATTTCCACCCAGCCGGTGCTTGCTGCCCCGATCAGCAAAGAGCCTTTGCTGCTTTACATTGCAGCCACAGGACAAGTCGTTAGTACAGTACTTACGGTCGAGCGAGAAGAAGAAGGAAAAGCCTTTAAAGTTCAGTGCCCACTATATTATATTTCTGAAGTTCTGACCCCATCAAAGCAAAGATACCCTCATTATCAGAAGCTTGTATATGGGATTTATATGACCACGAAGAAAGTTGCTCATTACTTCTCTGACCATACCATTACAGTCGTTAGCGACGCCCCATTGTCAGAGATTCTGCACAACAGAGATGCAACTGGTCGAGTGGCAAAGTGGGCGATTGAACTGCTTCCCCTGGATATCAGATTTGAGGCAAAGAAAGCTATCAAGTCCCAAGCAATAGCAGATTTCATCGGCGAGTGGACTGAACAGCAACTGCCGACTCAAGTTCACTCGGAGCACTGGACCATGTTCTTTGATGGCTCTAAGATGCTGAATGGTTCCGGTGCTGGGGTAGTGTTGGTTTCCCCCGAGGAGATAAGCTCAGATATGTACTCCAGATTCACTTTGATTCCTCCAACAACGAAGCAGAGTACGAAGCACTTTTGTATGGGTTGCGTATGGCCATTTCACTCGGCGTCCGTCGCCTCATGGTCTACGGCGACTCAGATTTGGTCATTAACCAAGTGATGAAGGAGTGGGACGTTAGAAGCCCAGCCATGACTGGTTACTGCAATGCAGTAAGAAAGTTGGAGAAGAAATTCGAGGGGTTAGAGCTTCATCATATACCCCGACTGAAATACCAAGCAGCTGATGATTTAGCAAAAATAGGTTCCAAGAGAGAAGCCATTCCCAGTGATGTGTTTTTGGAACACATCCACACGCCGTCAGTTCAAGAGGATCCTTTTACCGAAGAAGCCCCGCAGCCAAAAAGTGCCACGGATCCGAGTGAAGTTGAGGTCCCAGCCGTGGTCGACCTGATCATGGAAGTTTTGGTCATCACTCCCGACTGGACAGTGCCGTACATCGCGTATATCCTGAGAAAAGAGCTCCCAGAGAATGAAGAAGAGGCTCGACAGATCGTCCGTCGATCCAAGGCCTTTACTGTGATGAGGGGACAGTTGTATAGGGAAAGCGCGACTGGAGCCAGTCAAAAATGTATAACGCCAGAAGAAGGTCGGATGATTCTCGATGATATCCACTCGGGGGCCTATGGCCATCATGCGTCCTCTCGGACTATTGTGGCTAAAGCATATCGAGCGGGGTTTTACTGGCCCAGAGCAAATGAAATGGCGAAAGAGATAGTCGACAAGTGTGAAGGATGTCAGTTCTATTCCAATATGTCACACAAGCCCGCCTCAGCCTTGAAGACCATTCCAATAGTCTGGCCCTTCGCTGTTTGGGGATTAGATATGGTTGGACCACTGAGAACTAGCAGGAGCGGCTTCACCCATGTACTGGAGGCAGTCGACAAGTTCACTAAGTGGATCGAAGCCAAGCCTATCAAGAATCTTGATGCCGGCACTGCTGTCAGCTTCATCAGAGAGTTGATATTCAGATATGGAGTCCCGCATAGCATCATCACTGATAATGGGTCAAACTTCGATTCCAACCAATTCAAAGCCTTTTGCGCTTCTCAAGGCACGCAAGTCGACTACGCTTCCGTCGCTCACCCCCAGTCGAATGGACAGGCAGAAAGAGCAAACGACCTAATTCTCAAAGGACTGAAACCCCGGTTGATGCGTGATCTCAAACACGCAGCAGGCGCATGGGTCGAAGAACTTCCATCAGTTCTTTGGGGATTGAGGACTACTCCTAATCGGTCGACTGGGAGAACTCCATTCTTTCTGGTCTATGGAGCCGAAGCAGTTCTGCCGAGCGAATTGCTTCACAATGCACCTCGAGTCGAGCTCTACTCTGAAGTTGAAGCAGAGCAAGCCCGGCAGGATGCAGTCGACCTTCTAGAAGAAGAAAGAGAGATGGCCATGATCTGATCAACCATCTATCAGCAAGACTTGCGTTGATTCCATGCCAGAAACGTGAAGAGTCGAGCCTTCCAAGAAGGTGACTTGGTCCTTCAAGTGGATCAACAGAAGCCACACAAACTCGCCCCTACTTGGGAAGGCCTCTTCATCGTCACCAAAGTTCTCCACAATGGAGCATACCATCTTTACAATGTCGGTCGCCAAATTGATGAGCCTCGAGCTTGGAATGTGGAGCTGCTCCGCCCCTTTTACACTTAAGTACTCACTCGGGTGAGATGTAATAAAAAGTACTCCTGTAGTTTGTTTATCAAAGACAAAAAGTGTTATAATTTTCCCTTTGATTATTGTTGCTTTTGTTTATGTGAGAAATCCCCTAGTGGGTGGCTTAGCTGCGAATCCGTTTCGCCTAAGTTGGTAAACAAATTTCCTACCGAGTGACGAGCAAGCCTCTCACTCGGGGGGCTTAGTTGCGAATCCGTTTCGCCTAAGTATTTGAAAATCCTACCGAGTGACGAGCAAGCCTCTCACTCGGAGGATTAGCTGCGAATCCGTTTCGCCTAAGTATTTGAAAATCCTACCGAGTGGTGAGCCTGCCTCTCACTCGGAGGCTTAGCTGCAGTCCAGTACTCGCCTAAGTTAAAAAAATCCTACCGAGTGGTGAGCCTGCCTCTCACTCGGAGGCTTAGCTGCAGACCAGTACTCGCCTAAGTTTAAAAAATCCTACTGAGTGGTGAGCAAGCCTCTCACTCGGAGGCTTTGTTGGAAATATGCCCTGGAGGAAATAATAAATAAGTTATTATTATTATATTTCCTCGTTCATGATAATCGTTTATTATCCATGCTATAATTGTATTGATAGGAAACTCAGATACATGTGTGGGTACATAGACAACACCATGTCCCTAGTAAGCCTCTAGTTGACTAGCTCATTGATCAATAGATGGTTATGGTTTCCTGACCATGGACATTGGATGTCATTGACAACGGGATCACATCATTAGGAGAATGATGTGATGGACAAGACCCAATCCTAACCCTAGCACAAAGATCGTGTAGTTCATATGCTAAAGCTTTTCTAATGTCAAGTATCATTTCCTTAGACCATGAGATTGTGCAACTCCCGGATACCGTAGGAATGCTTTGGGTGTAAAAAACGTCACAACATAACTGGGTGGCTATAAAGGTGCACTATGGGTATCTCCGAAAGTGTCTGTTGGGTTGGCACGAATCGAGACTGGGATTTGTCACTCCGTGTAACGGAGAGGTATCTCTTGGCCCACTCGGTAGGACATCATCATAATGTGCACAATGTAACCAACGGGTTGATCATGGGATGATGTGTTACGGAACGAGTAAATAGACTTGCCGGTAATGAGATTGAACAAGGTATTGGGATACCGACGATTGAATCTCGGCCAAGTACAATACCGCTAGACAAAGGGAACTGAATACAGGATTGATTGAGTCCTTGACATCGTGGTTCATCCGATGAGATCATCGTGGAACATGTGATAGCCAACATGGGTATCCATATCCCGCTGTTGGTTATTGACCGGAGAGTTGTCTCGGTCATGTCTGCATGGTTCCCGAACCCGTAGGGTCTACACACTTAAGGTTCGATGACGTTAGGGTCATAGGGAATGTTTGTATGTGGTTACTGAATGTTGTTCAGAGTCCCGGATGAGATCCCGGACGTCATGAGGAGTTCCGGAATGGTCCGGAGGTAAAGATTTATATATGGGAAGTCCTGTTTTGGTCACCGGAAAAGTTTCGGGTGCTATCGGTAACGTACCGGGACCACCGAGAGGGTCCCGGGGGTCCACCAAGTGGGGCCACCGGCCCCAAAGGGCTGCGTGGGCCAAGTGTGAGAGGGGACCAGCCCCAGGTGGGCTGGTGCGCCCCCCACCAGGGCCCAAGGAGCCTAGGGTTTGGGGGAACCCTAAAAGGGGGCGCCCCCCCTTGCCTTGGGGGGCAAGGCAACCCCCCTGGCCGCCGCCCCTCCTCAGATTGGATCTGAGGGGGTCGGCCCCCTTCTCCCTTGCCCGTATATATATGTGGGGGTGGAAGGGCAGCCGCACCCAAGTTCTGGCGCAGCCCTTCCCCTCTCCCAAGTCCTCCTCCTCTTTCGCGGTGCTTGGCGAAGCCCTGCAGGATTACCACGCTCCACCACCACCACCACGCCGTCGTGCTGCTGCTGGACGGAGTCTTCCCCAACCTCTCCCTCTCTCCTTGCTGGATCAAGGCATGGGAGACGTCACCGGGCTGCACGTGTGTTGAACGTGGAGGTGCCGTCCGTTCGGCACTAGGATCTCCGGTGATTTGGATCACGATGAGTACGACTCCTTCAACCCCGTTCTCTTGAACGCTTTTGCTTAGCGATCTACAAGGGTATGTAGATGCTCTCTCCTTCCCCTCGTTGCTAGATTACTCCATAGATTGATCTTGGTGTTGCCTAGAAAATTTGGAATTTCTGGTACGTTCCCCAACAGTGGCATCATGAGCTAGGTCTATTGCGTAGATTCTATGCATGAGTAGAACACAAAGTAGTTGTGGGCGTTGTTTTTGTTCAATATGCTTACCGTTACTAGTCTTATCTTGATTCGGCGGCATCGTGGTATGAAGCGGCCCGGACCGACCTTACACGTACTCTTACGTGAGACAGGTTCCACCGACTGACATGCACTTGTTGCATAAGGTGGCTAGCGGGTGCCAGTCTCTCCCACTTTAGTCGGATCGGATTCGATGAAAAGGTCCTTATGAAGGGTAAATAGAAATTGACATATCACGTTGTGGTTTTTGCGTAGGTAAGAAACGTTCTTGCTAGAAACCCATAGTAGCCACGTAAAACATGCAAACAACAATTAGAGGACGTCTAACTTGTTTTTGCAGGGTATGTTATGTGATGTGATATGGCCAAAAAGAATGTGATGAATGATATGTGATGTATAAGATTGATCATGTTCTTGTAATAGGAATCACGACTTGCATGTCGATGAGTATGACAACCTGCAGGAGCCATAGGAGTTGTCTTAATTTATTGTATGACTTGCGTGTCACTGAACAACGCCATGTAATTACTTTACTTTATTGCTAAAACCGTTAGCCATAGTAGTAGAAGTAATAGTTGGCGAGACAACTTCATGGAGACACGATTATGGAGATCATGATGATGGAGATCATGGTGTCATGCCGGTGACGATGATGATCATGGAGCCCCGAAGATGGAGATCAAAAGGAGCAAAATGATATTGGCCATATCATGTCACTTTTTGATTGCATGTGATGTTTATCATGTTTATGCATCTTATTTGCTTGGAACGACGGTAGTAAATAAGATGATCCCTCATTAAAATTTCAAGAAAGTGTCCCCCCTAACTGTGCACCATTGCGAAAGTTCGTTGTTTCGAAGCACCATGTGATGATCGGGTGTGATAGATTCTAACGTTCACATACAACGGGTGTAAGCCAGATCTACACACGCGAAACACTTAGGTTGACTTGACGAGCCTAGCATGTACAGACATGGCCTTGGAACACAAGAGACCGAAAGGTCGAACATGAGTCATATAGTGGATACGATCAACATGAAGATGTTCACCGATGATGACTAGTCCGTCTCACGTGATGATCGGACACGGCCTAGTTGACTCGGATCATGTAATCACTTAGATGACCAGAGGGATGTCTGTCTGAGTGGGAGTTCATAAGATGAACTTAATTATCCTGAACATAGTCAAAAGATTCTTGCAAATTATATTGTAGCTCGCACTTTAGTTTACTGTTTAGATATGTTCCTAGAGAAAATATAGTTGAAAGTTGATAGTAGCAATTATGCGGACTGGGTCCATAAACCGAGGATTGTCCTCATTGCTGCGCAGAAGGCTTATGTCCTTAATGCACCGCTCGGTGTGCTGAACCTCGAACGTCGTCTGTGGATGTTGCGAACATTTGACATACACGTTTTGATAACTACGTGATAGTTCAGTAATGTTAAAACGGTTTAGAATTGAGGCAATGAAGATGATTTCGAAACGTCGCGGAACAAATGAGATGTTTCAAGGGCTGAAATTGGGATTTCAGGCTCGTGCCCACGTCAAGAGGTATAAGACCTCCGACGATTTTCTTAGCCTGCAAACTAAGGGAGAAAAGCTCAATCATTGAGCTTGTGCTCAGATTGTCTGAGTACAACAATCACTTGAATCGAGTGGGAGTTGATCTTCCAGATGAGATAGTGATGTTTCTCCAAAGTCATTGCCACCAAGCTGCTAGAGCTTCGTGATGAACTATAACATATCAGGGATAGATATGATGATCCTTGAGATATTCACGATGTTTGACACCGCGAAAGTAGAAATTAAGAAGGAGCATCAATTGTTGATGGTTGGTGAAACCACTAGTTTCAAGAAGGGCAAGGGCAAGAAGGGATACTTCATGAAATGGCAAATCAGCTGCTGCTCTAGTGAAGAAACCCAAGGTTGAACCCAAACCCGAGACTAAGTGCTTTTGTGATAAGGGGAACAGCCAGTGGAGCAGAATTACCCTAGATACTTGGTAGATGAGAAGGCTGGCAAGGTCGACGGAAGTATATTGGATATACATTATGTTAATGTGTACTTTACTAGTACTCCTAGTAGCACCAGGGTATTAGATACCGGTTCGGTTGCTAAGTGTTAGTAACTCGAAATAAAAGCTAGGGAATAAAAGGAGACTAGCTAAAGGTGAGCTGACGATATGTGTTGGAAGTGTTTCCAAGGTTGATATGATCAAGCATCGCACGCTCCCTCTACCATCGAGATTGGTGTTAAACCTAAATAATTGTTATTTGGTGTTTGCGTTGAGCATAGACATGATTGGATTATGTCTATCGCCGGTTATTCATTTAAGGAGAATAATGGTTACTCTTTTTATTTGAATAATACATTCAATGACCTTGCACCTAAAATGAATGGTTTATTAAATCTCGATCGTAGTGATACACATGTTCATGCCAAAAGATATAAGATAGTAATGATAGTACCACCTACTTGTGGCACTGCCATGTAACTCATACTGGTATAAAACACATGAAGAAGCTCCATGTTGATGGATAGTTTGGACTCACTTGATTTTGCATCACTTGAGACATGCAAATCATACCACATGGGCAAGATGACTGAAAGCCTCGTTTTCAGTAAGATGGAACAAGAAAGCAACTTGTTGGAAGTAATACATTTTGATGTGTGCAGTCCAATGAGTGCTGAGGCACACAGTGGATATCGTTATGTTCTTACTTCAGAGATGATTTGAGTAGATGCTGAGTATATTTAATTTACTTGATGAAACACAAGTTTGAATTATTGAAAGGTTCAAGTAATTTCAGAGTGAAGTTGAGGATCGTCGTGACAAGAGGATAAAATGTCTATGATATGATCATAGAGATGAGTATCTGAGTTACGAGCTTTGGCACGCAATTAAGACATTGTGGAAATTGTTTCACAATTAATACCGCCTGGAACACCATAGTGTGATGGTGTGTCCGAACATCATAGTTGCACCCTATTGGATATGGTGCATACCATGATGTCTCTTATCGAATTACCACTATCGTTCATGGGTTAGGCATTAGAGACAACCGCACTCACTTTAATAGAGCACCACGTAATTCCGTTGAGACGACACCGTTTGAACTGTGGTTTGGAGAAACCTAAGTTGTCGTTTCTTAATGGTTTGGGGCTGCGACGCTTATGTGAAAAAGTTTCAGGTTGATAAGCTCGAACCCAAAGCGGATAAAATGCATCTTCATAGGACACCCAAAACAGATGGGTATACCTCCAAATTCAGATCCGAAAGCAATAGGGATTGTTTCTTGAATCGGGTCCTTTCTCGAGCAAAAGTTTGTCTCGAAAGAATTGAGTGGGAGGATGGTGGAGACTTGATGAGGTTATCGAACAATCACTTCAACTAGTGTGTAGCAAGGCACAGGAAGTTCTTCCTGTGGCGCCTACACCAATTGAAGTAGAAGCTTATGATAGTGATCATGAAGTTTTGGGTCTAGTCACTACCGTACCTCGTAGGGTGACAAGGATGCGTACTACTTCAGAGTGGTACAGTAATCCTGTCCTGAAGGTCATGTTGCTAGACAACAATGAACCTACGAGCTATGGAGAAGCAATGGTGGGCCCATATTCCAACAAATGGTTAGAAGCCATGAAATCCGAGATAGGATCCATGTATCAGAACAAAGCATGGACTTTGGTGGACTTGCCCGATGATCGGCAAGCCATTGAGATAAATGGATCTTTAAGAAGAAGACGGACGTGGACGGTAATGTCACCGTCTATGAAGCTCGACTTGTGGCGAAGAGTTTTTGACAAGTTCAAGGAGTTGACTACGATGAGATTTTCTCATCCGTAGCGATGCTTAAGTCTGTCGGAATCATGTTAGCATTAGCTGCATTTATGAAATCTGGCAGATGGATGTCAAAACGAGTTTCCTTGCCAGTCTTCATAAGGAAAGGTTGTATGTGATACAATCAGAAAGGTTTTGTCGATCCTAAGGATGCTAAAAGGTATGCTGGCTCCAGCGGTCCTTCCATGGACTGGAGTAAACATCTCGGAGTTGGAATATACACTTTGATAAGATGATCAAAGATTTTGGGTTTATACAAAGTTTATGAGAAATTTGTATTTCCAAAGAAGTGAGTGGGAGCACTATAGAATTTCTGATAAGTATATGTTGTTGACATATTGTTGATCAGAAATGATGTAGAATTTTTGGAAAGCATATAGGGTTGTTTGAAAGGTGTTTTTCAATAGAAAACCTGGATTAAGCTGCTTGAACATTGAACATCAAGATCTATGAGGATAGATCAAAACCGCTAAATGGTACTTTCAAATGAGCACATACCTTGACATGATCTTGAAGGTGTTCAAGATGGATCAGTCGAAGAAGGAGTTCTTGCCTGAGTTGTAAGGTATGAAGTTAAGAGTTAAAGATCAACCACGGCAGAAGATAGAGAAAGGACGAAGGTCATCCCCTATGCTTCAGACGTAGGCTCTATAGTATGCTATGCTGTGTACCGCACCGGAAGTGTGCCTTGCCATGAGTCAGTCAAGGGGTACAAGAATGATCCAGGAATGGATCATTGGACAACGGTCAAAATTGTCCTTGGAGTAAAATAAAGGACATGTTTCTCGATTATGGAGGTGATAAAGAGTTCGGCGTAAAGGGTTATGTCGATGCAAGATTTAACACCTATCCGAATGACTCTGAGTAGCAAACCCGATACGTATAGTGGAGCAACCATTTGGAATAGCTCCAAGTGGATCGTGGAAGCAGCATTTACAATATGACATAGAGAATTGCGAAATACATACGGATCTGAATGTTGCAGACCCGTTGACTAAAACCTCTCTCACAAGCAAAACATGATCAAACCCCAGAACTCATTGAGTCTTAATCACATGATGATGTGAACTAGTTTAGTGACACTAGTAAACTCTTTGGATGTTGGTCACATGGCGATGTGATCTGTCAAGTTTAATCACATGGCGATGTGAACTAGATTATTGACTCTAGTGCAAGTGGGAGACTGTTGGAAATATGCCCTAGAGGCAATAATAAATAAGTTATTATTATTATATTTCCTCATTCATGATAATCGTTTATTATCCATGCTATAATTGTATTGATAGGAAACTCAGATACATGTGTGGGTACATAGACAACACCATGTCCCTAGTAAGCCTCTAGTTGACTAGATCGTTGATCAATAGATGGTTACGGTTTCCTGACCATGGACATTGGATGTCGTTGATAACGGGATCACATCATTAGGAGAATGATGTGATGGACAAGACCCAATCCTAACCCTAGCACAAAGATCGTGTAGTTCGTATGCTAAAGCTTTTCTAATGTCAAGTATCATTTCCTTAGACCATGAGATTGTGCAACTACCGGATACCGTAGGAATGCTTTGGGTGTACCAAACGTCACAACGTAACTGGGTGGCTATAAAGGTGCACTACGGGTATCTCCGAAAGTGTCTGTTGGGTTGGCACGAATCGAGACTGGGATTTGTCACTCCGTGTAACGGAGAGGTATCTCTGGGCCCACTCGGTAGGACATCATCATAATTTGCACAATGTGACCAAGGGGTTGATCACGGGATGATGTGTTATGGAACGAGTAAAGAGACTTGCCGGTAACGAGATTGAACAAGGTATCGGGATACCGACGATCGAATCTCGGGCAAGTACAATACCGCTAGACAAAGGGAATTGAATACGGGATTGATTGAGTCCTTGACATCGTGGTTCATCCGATGAGATCATCGTGGAACATATGGGAGCCAACATGGGTATCTAGATCCCACTGTTGGTTATTGACCGGAGAGTTGTCTCGGTCATGTCTGCATGGTTCCTGAACCCGTAGGGTCTACACACTTAAGGTTCGATGATGCTAGGGTTAGAGGGAATGTTTGTATGTGGTTACCAAATGTTGTTCGGAGTCCCGGATGAGATCCCGGACGTCACGAGGAGTTCCGGAATGGTCCGGAGGTAAAGATTTATATATGGGAAGTCCTGTTTTGGTCACCGGAAAAGTTTCGGGTGCTATCGGTAACGTACCGGGACCACCGAGAGGGTCCCGGGGGTCCACCAAGTGGGGCCACCGGCCCCAGAGGGCTGCGTGGGCCAAGTGTGGGAGGTGACCAGCCCCAGGTGGTCTGGTGCGTCCCCCCACCAGGGCCCAAGGCGCCTAGGGTTTGGGGGAACCCTAAAAGGCGGCGCCCCCCTTGCCTTGGGGGGCAAGGCAACCCCCCTGGCCGCCGCCCCTCCTCAGATTGGATCTGAGGGGGCGGCCCCCCTCTCCCTTGCCCCTATATATATGTGGGGGGTGTAAGGGCAGCTGCGCCCAAGTTCTGGCACAGCCCTTCCCCTCTCCCAAGTCCTCCTCCTCTTCCGCGATGCTTGGCGAAGCTCTGCAGGATTACCACGCTCCTCCACCACCACGACACCGTCGTGCTGCTGCTGGACGGAGTCTTCCCCAACCTCTCCCTATCTCCTTGCTGGATCAAGGCAAGGGAGACGTCACCGGGCTGCACGTGTGTTGAACGTGGAGGTGCCATCCGTTCGGCACTAGGATCTCCGGTGATTTGGATCACGACGAGTACGACTCCTTCAACCCCGTTCTCTTGAACGCTTCTGCTTAGCGATCTACAAGGGTATGTAGATGCTCTCTCCTTCCCCTCGTTGCTAGATTACTCCATAGATTGATCTTGGTGTTGCGTAGAAAATTTTGAATTTCTGCTACGCTGCCCAACAGGCTTAGCTGCGAATCCATTTCGCCTAAGTATTTGAAAATCCTACCGAGTGGTGAGCCTGCCTCTCACTCGGAGGCTTAGCTGCACTCCAGTACTCGCCTAAGTTTAAGAAATCCTACCGAGTGGTGAGCCTGCCTCTCACTCGGAGGCTTAGCTGCAGTCCAGTACTCGCCTAAGTTTAAAAAATCCTACCGAGTGGTGAGCCTGCCTCTCACTCGGAGGCTTAGCTGCAGTCCAGTACTCGCCTAAGTGTTTGAAATCCTACCGAGTGGAGAGCAAACCTCTCACTCAGGGGCTTAGCTGCAGTCCACTACTCGCCTAAGTATTTAATTCATTCCGATCCGCAAGGACGATGAGGTGCAGGTCGACTGCCACCTTCTCCTTCGGAGCTCCGCCACAAATACAATGTGCGCTCTGCAAGGACGACGAGGTGCAGGTCGAATGCTACCTTCTCCTTCGGAGCTATGCCACAAATACAAAAATCCTACCCAGTGGAGAGCAAGCCTCCCACTCGGGGTGAGGGAGTCCTGGATTAGGGGGTCTCCGGATAGCCGAACTATCATCATCGGCCGGACTCCAAGACTATGAAGGTACAAGATTGAAGACTTCGTCCCATGTCCGGATGGGACTTTCCTTGGCGTGGAAGGCAAGCTTGGCGATACGGATATGTAGATCTCCTACCATTGTAACCGACTCTGTGTAACCCTAGCCCTCTCCGGTGTCTATATAAACCGGATGGCTTTAGTCCGTAGGACGAACAACAATCATACCATAGGCTAGCTTCTAGGGTTTAGCCTCCTTGATCTCGTGGTAGATCTACTCTTGTAACACACATCATCAATATTAATCAAGAAGGACGTAGGGTTTTACCTCCATCAAGAGGGCCCGAACCTGGGTAAAACATCGTGTCACTTGTCTCCTGTTACCATCCGCCTAGACGCACAGTTCGGGACCCCCTACCCGAGATCCGCTGGTTTTGACACCGACATTGGTGCTTTCATTGAGAGTTCCTCTGTGTCGTCACCGATAGGCTCGATGGCTTCTTCGATTATCATCAACGACGCAGTCCAGGGTGAGACCTTCCTCCCCGGACAGATCTTCATATTCGGCGGCTTTGCACTGTGGGCCAATTGGCTTGGCCATCTGGAGCAGATCGAAAGCTACGCCCCTGGCCGTCAGGTCAGATTTGGAAGTTTGAACTTCACGGCTGACATCCGCGGGGACTTGATCCTCGATGGATTCGAGCCACAGCCGAGCGTGCCGCATTATCACGGCGAGCATGATTTAGCTCTGCAGTCGGACAGTATCCTGGAGGCCGCACTCGAGTCCGCTCCGATCTTCAATTCGGAGCCGGCTGCGCAGATCGAGGATGGATGGCTAGACACCGCCTCGGGGGCTGCAACCTCTACGGCGATAGAGCCGAACACTGACCTTGTCCCTCATGAAGCTCGTGACTCCGAGGTGCCGGACTCCTTGCCGGACTCCGAACCTCCCACGCCCCCTCCAATCGAATCCGATTGGGCGCCGGTCATGGAGTTCATCGCTGCGGACATCTTTCAACACTCACCTTTCGGCGACATCTTGAGTTTGCTAAAGTATCTCTCGTTATCAGGAGAGCCCTAGCCGGACCGCGGTAAGGACGGTTGGGATGCGGACGACGAAGAAATTCAAAGCCCACCCACCACCCGCTTAGTAGCCACTGTCAATGATCTAACCGACATGCTAGACTACGACTCCGAAGACATCGACGGTATGGACGACGATGCCGGAGACGACCAAGAACCAGCGCCTACCGGGCACTGGAAAGCAACCTCATCATATGACATATATATGGTGGATATCCCAAAGGAGGGGAATGGCGAAGGAACGGCGGAGGATGACCCCTCCAAGAAACAGCCTAAGCGCCGGCGTCAGCGGCGCCGCTCTAAATCCCGCCACAGCAAGAATGAAGATTCCGGCACCGGAGATAATAACACCCCAGACAGTGCCGAAGACAACCCACTCCAGCAAGATTCAGCACAGGAGGACGGAGACGCCAGCCCTCATGAGAGAGCGGCAGAAGAAGAGGTAGAGGATTATATGCCTCCCTCCGGAGACGAGGCAAGCCTCAACGACGACGAATTCGTCGTGCCTGAGGATCCCGTCGAACAAGAGCGTTTTAAACGCAGGCTTATGGTCACGGCAAACAACCTCAAGAAAAAGCAGCAACAGCTTAGAGCTGATCAAGATCTGCTAGCCGACAGATGGACTGAAGTCCTCGCGGCCGAAGAGCATGAGCTCGAACGCCCCTCCAAAAGCTACCCTAAACGCAAGCTGCTCCCCCGATTAGAGGAGGAGGCGTGTGAACCTGCATCACCAGCAGACAATACGGCTGACCGACCACCCCGTGCTCGCGACAGACCCTTCACTAGAACCGTACCCCGGCATCGCTCGAAAAGCACAAGGCCATAGGGGAACGCTCCGGACTTGCGAGATATATTGGAGGATAAGGCAAGACAATCAAGATCGATCTATGGATCGTGTGGGCGCCCCATGATACGCGACGACAACCGTCGCGCTGGACACAGTAAGTCCGGCCGGGCCGAACAAAATAGATAAAGCTCTTTTGAGCTCCGTTGTGATATCGCCCAGTACAGAGGCACCGCACACCCACTATGCTTCACAGATGAAGTAATGGATCATCAAATCCCCGAAGGGTTTAAACCCGTGAATATTGAATCTTATGATGGCACAACAGACCCCGCAGGTTGGATCGAAGACTATCTCCTCCACATCCACATGGCCCGCGGTGACGATCTTCACGCCATCAAATATCTCCCACTCAAACTTAAAGGACCAGCCCGGCATTGGCTTAACAGCCTGCCAGCAGAGTCAATCGGGAGTTGGGAAGACCTGGAAGCTGCATTCCTCGATAACTTCCAAGGCACGTACATGCGACCACCAGACGCTGACGACCTAAGCCATATAATTCAGCAGCCAGACGAATTGGCCAGACAATTCCGGACACGGTTCTTAACCAAGAAAAATCAAATCGTCGACTGTCCGGATGCGGAGGCCCTCACGGCCTTCAAACATAACATCCGTGACGAGTGGCTTGCCCGGCACCTGGGACAGGAAAAGCCGAAATCCATGGCCGCCCTCACATCACTCATGACCCGCTTCTGCGCGGGTGAGGACAGCTGGCTAGCACGCAGCAACAACCTCAGCAAAAATTCTGGCAGTCCGGATATCAAGGACCGTAATGGCAGGTCGCGTCGCAACAAAAACAAACGCCGCATTAACGATGATAATAGTGAAGATACGGCAGCCAATGCCGGATTCAGAGGCTCTAAACGCAGTCAGCGGAAAAAGCCATTCAAAAGAACTAATCCCGGTCCGTCCAATTTGGACCGAATACTCGACCGCTCGTGCCAGATACACGGCACCCCCGAAAAGCCAGCCAACCACACCAACAGGGACTGTTGGGTATTCAAGCAGGCAGGCAAGTTAATTGCCGAAAACAACGACAAGGGGCTGCATAGCAATGACGAGGAAGAGACCCGGCCGCCGAACAATAGAGGACAGAAGGGTTTCCCCCCACAAGTGCGGACGGTGAACATGATATACGCAACACACATACCCAAAAGGGAGCGGAAGCGTGCACTCAGGGATGTATACGCGATGGAGCCAGTTGCCCCAAAGTTCAATCCATGGTCCTCCTGCCCGATCACTTTTGACCGAAGGGACCACCCCACCAGCATCCGCCACAGCGGATTCGCCGCATTGGTTTTAGACCCAATCGTCGATGGATTTCACCTCACCAGAGTCCTGATGGACGGCGGCAGCAGCCTGAACCTGCTTTGTCAGGATACAGTGCACAAAATGGGCATAGACCCCTCAAGGATTAAACCTACCAAGACGACCTTTAAAGGCGTCATACCAGGTGTAGAAGCCAATTGTACAGGCTCAGTTACACTAGAAGTGGTCTTCGGATCCCCGGATAACTTCCGAAGTGAGGAGTTAATCTTCGACATAGTTCCGTTCCGCAGCGGCTATCATGCCCTGCTCGGACGTACCGCGTTTGCAAAGTTCAACGCGGTGCCGCACTACGCATACCTCAAGATCAAGATGCCAGGCCCTCGAGGAGTCATCACGGTCAACGGAAACACTGAACGCTCTCTCCGAACGGAGGAACATACAGCGGCTCTCGTGGCAGAAGTACAATGCAGCCTCTTAAGGCAATTCTTGAGTCCGGCCGTTAAGCGGCTGGACACGGCTAAACGCGCCCGGAGTAACCTACAACAAGACCACCTGGCATGTTCCGAGCACGCGTAGCAGTGCGGCCCCAACCCAGCCCCTGCAAAACGTCAAGACAGGTCCTTCGCGTACACCATTACGCTCTGAAGATACCATGGGCATGGGGAGAGGGGCACGACCACGATAGGCCCAGAATGCAGATCAACCACACCAGGGGCTCTCAAGTGTGTCGTTCTTTTTTTTCCTTTTTATTTTTACCCACAGGACTCCGTTCGTCCGAGGCCCTGTCCGGCAGCAGACCTGCTGAACTCACGATGCAACAGCCAGGGAAGGAGAAAGGCTACAACGAATACCCAGGTGGTCTCCATTACGAGCATTAAATATGTTTTATGCACCATTCCTCAGCCTACCCCTGGAGGGGGACATGTTTAATAGTCCCATCCCTTACTTATCGCACCATTTGTATCGTTCTGCATTTACAGCAATTTTTCTTGAATAAGTAATGCAGCACCATTTTGCTTCCAATTGCATTTCTTTCTTATACATATGTTCATTTATGACATGTTGCATCCGTACATTTTGGTACGGCTAAATACACCAGGGGCTTATGTTTCCCGCATCATGGTGTGATAAATCCGAACACTTTAACAAGTGCGGCACCCCGAACTTATAGCATTATATGCATCGGCTCCGAATCATGTCTTGGGTCAATAGTTGGGTTTGCCCGACTCCCCTGTTTTGGTACCTTACGTTCCGTTGTATCGGCTAAGGTAGCACTGGGAGAACCACTGCGATTGCGCCCCAGTTGAGCTGGGCGAGCGCCTCAGTGGAGAAAGCTAAAACTGACCGTCATGATGAGGCGAGAGCCGGTCGCTGTTCGAGAGGTTTTTTGCGAGTCCCTAAAGACTTATGCCGCTTAGAGCGAGGAGCCAGCTTTGTCCGGCCCAGGCGTGGATAGCGCCCCAAATTCGGCCTTCCGAAGACTAGGGGCTTCGCCGAAATTTAAAATTATAGAATTCTATGGCTAAGTGAGAGTGTTCAAGCATTATAAGTCCGGTTGCCTTGTTCGTTGTGTTGAGCGCCTCCCTAGATGGACCCAAAAATGGGAACAAGAGTGCTCAAGTTTATCCCGAACACCCCAACACTCATGGCATGGGGGCTGAAGCCGACGACTTGCCATCTCTCAGATATTATAAACAGCCGCACAGAAGGTAATATTTTAAATTCACAAGCGTTGCTTAGCGCATATGAACTAAGTTTTCAGCACACAGGATAACAAAATGTGAGTCTACTCAAATATTACATCTTTGGAGCACTCACCCGCAATAATGCGGGCACCCTTCAGGACACTCTTATAATACATCTCGGGCGTGCGATGCTCCTTGTCCTGCGGTGGCGCGTCCGTCACAAGCTTCTGGGCATCCATCTTGCCCCAGTGCACCTTTGCGCGGGCAAGGGCCCGACGGGCACCTTCAATACAGGCGGAGTGCTTAACGACTTCAACCCACGGACACGCATCCACCAGCCGCCGCACCAGGCCGAAGTAGCTCCCAGGCATGGCCTCCTTAGGCCACAGCCGAACTATGAGGCCCTTCATGGCCTGTTCGGCCACCTTGTGGAGCTCGACCGGCTGCTTCAGCTGGTCGCTAAGGGGCACCGGATGTCCGGCCTCAGCATACTGAGACCAGAAGACCTTCTCCATCGAGCTCCCCTCCTCGGCCCTGTAGAAAGCGGCAGCATCGGACACACTACGGGGCAGATCTGCGAACGCTCCTGGAGAGCTCTGAATTCGGGTAAGTGATATGTAATTCACACTCACATGCTTACTTTGCATGAAAAACGCCTTACCCGCCGCTATTTTCTTCAACGCCTCGACTTCCTGGAGGGCCTTATAGGCTTCGGCCTTAGCGGCTTTGGCACTCTCAAGAGCCGTCGCAAGCACGGACTCTCGAGTCTTCGAGTCACGCTCCAAACTCTCATGTTTTTCCATGAGAGCCTGGAGCTCTTGCTGTACCTCCCCCACCCGCGCCTCCTGCTTCTCTCGCTAGGTGCGTTCCGCGGCCGCATTACGTTCGGCCCCGGACACCGCCTCCTTCAGGGTCGCCACCTCGTTAGTGGCCCCTGCAATACCCACGTTACCCTTGTCATTCTTCTTGCAACCAAAACCCTTTTCTATAAGGTACAATTTTAATAAGGTGTTACTCACCTTCCTTGTCCTCGTGCTGCTTCTTGGCATGGCCGAGCTTGTTCTCGGACCGCTCGAGGCTTTGCTTCAAAGCATTGACCTCCGCAGTCAATGCGACAGAGGTCAGCAGCGTAGCCTGCAATCCCATATTGACATATTTTTTATGACTCATGCGTATATCTTTTTAGATCCTCAGTTCGGCTTTTCTTTCCGAACACCGAACCGAGCATCAGGGGCTACTGTCTATGCGGTACTATTTTACGTATATCAAAATTCTTACCTCAAAGCCTGTCAGAAGGCTGCTACAGGCTTCGGTCAGCCCGCTCTTGGCGAGCTGAACCTTCTGAATCACCGCACTCATAACAGTGCGGTGTTCCTCTTTGATGGAGGCGCCATTGAGCGCCTCCAGCAAGCTATCCGGCGCCTCTAATTGGACGGAGGATGCCGGCGTCACGGTCTTGCCCTTCTTATGAAGGGGCGGCCCACCGGACTCTGGAGCCACTATGGGTTCCGGGGCCGAGTCCGGTGCAAAGTCCGGGAGGTTGTTCTGCGACACCTCCGGGGCCTCCTCCTCCTGGTGGGTCTCTTCCCGGGATCCCACCTCGGCATCGTCCGCATCACGGGGGGTGGAGGCGGTTGGAAGAGAATCCATATCCAACGCACCTAAGGACCCGCTCGACGAAGCGGGAAGATCATCCTTGGGCGGACTGCAGGGTTGTATGCGGCATTAGAAAGACATTATGCGGCGAAAAGAAAAACCATGAAGTTATTCGGGAGTCCGGATACTTACGATCTCGCCAGGGGCTTGGCCCTTGGGGGCCAGTCCTCGTCGTCATCACTGACGTTGGTGGAGCAGTCTGGGGAAAGAGTTTTTCCCTTCTTGGACCCTTTGGCCTCTCTCGTTGGGGAGGCCTTCCTTTTCTTCCCTCCCCCCACTGGGGGAGAGGCTTTCTTCTTCTCCTCCTCGCCTTTGTGAGAGGAGTCGGCCTCGGAGTCATCATCCGATAACACCTGAAAACGGGAACTCTTCCGAGTCCCCATGGCCTTCTTCTTGGCCTTCTTCTCCGGCACCACATGGGGTGCCGGAGCCAGCAGCCCCGTTAAGCGGGCGTCCGCTGGATCCTCTGGCAATGGGGCCGGACAGATAGTCTTATCGGCCTTCGCCAGCCAGTCCTGTCAAAGGAGAGGGAGTTCAGATCCCGCATAGAGTCAAACTATGAAAAACAAACGCCCCGTAAAGGACAAAATCACTTACCTCGTCAGCCGGACGCTGCGAGCTGAATCCGCGATCTTCGGTAGCGGATGCGGGAGCCTCGGCGCCCTTGAACAACACCTTCCAGACATCTTCGTACGTAGTGTCGAAGAGCCCGCTCAAAGTCTGGTGCTGCGCCGGATCGAACTCCCACATGTTGAAGCCCCGTCGTTGGCACGGGAGAATCCGGCAGATGAGCATGACCTGGACTATGTTGACAAGCTTGAGCTTCTTGTCCACTAGCTTTTGGATGCAGGCTTGGAGTCCGGTCAGCTCCTCCGAATCACCCCATGTCCGGCCGCTCTCTTTCCAGGAGGTGAGCCATGTGGGGATGCCAGATCTGAATTCGGGGGCTGCTGCCCGTTCAGGGTCACGCGGCTCGGTGATGTAGAACCACCCCGATTGCCACCCCTTAATGGTTTCCACGAAAGTGCCCTCAAGCCAAGTAACGTTGGACATCCTGCCCACCATGGCGCCTCCGCACTCCGCTTGGCTTCCCTTCACAACCTTCGGCTTGACACTGAAGGTCTTGAGCCACAAGCCGAAGTGGGGCTGGATTCAGAGGAAGGCCTCACACACGACGATAAACGCCGAGATGTTGAGGATGAAATTCGGGGCCAGATCATGGAAATCCAGGCCGTAGTAGAACATGAGCCCCCGGACAAAGGGATGAAGTGGGAAGCCCAGTCCGCGGAGGAAATGGGGAAGAAATACTACCCTCTCATGGGGCCTGGGGGTGGGGATGAGCTCTCCCTCATCAGGGAGCCGATGCGCGATGTTGCTGGACAAATATCCGGCGCTGCGCAGCTTCTGGATGTGCCCCTCCGTGACGGAGGAGGCCATCCACTTGCCTCCTGCTCCGGACATAGTTGGAGGAGGTTGAGGTGAGATGTGCGGACTTGGGCGCTGGAGCTCGAGTTCACGGAGATGGATAAGCCAAGGAGGAAGAAGGTGCAGGTAAAAGGGTTGGATCTTTATCCCCTTATATGGGTGGACAAAAACATGTGTCCCCACCGGCCTGATAAAACTCGCTTATCTCCCAAGCACCGCAATCAATGGCGCGGTTGGGTTACCCACGTCGTATTGATGAGAATCCCGGAATAAGGGGAACACGATCTCTGCTTCGACAAGACGTGCCAAGGAAACCACTTCGCAAAACACGCTGAGGTGGTACAATAAAAACAATTCAAGTAAAGGCTTGGTAGTGGTGTGACGTCACGCCACCAAATACATCGGCAGATTGAACTTGTGTAAATATTATTCTCTCTACGGTGGTGCATGGAATTTATTTTGCAGAGCCGGACACTATCCTAGTGTTCACAATCTTCCATAAATTATTCGGAGGAGGAACCCGCCTTGCAATGCCAAAGACAATATGCGTGCCGGACTCATCGTCATTGAAGCCTGGTTCAGGGGCTACTGAGGGAGTCCTGGATTAGGGGGTGTCCGGATAGCCAAACTATCATCATCGGCCGGACTCCAAGACTATGAAGGTACAAGATTGAAGACTTCGTCCCGTGTCCGGATGGGACTTTCCTTGGCGTGGAAGGCATGAAGGAAATATGCCCTAGAGGCAATAATAAAGTTATTATTTATTTCCTTATATCATGATAAATGTTTATTATTCATGCTAGAATTGTATTAACCGGAAACATAATACATGTGTGAATACATAGACAAACAGAGTGTCACTAGTATGCCTCTACTTGACTAGCTCGTTAATCGAAGATGGTTATGTTTCCTAACCATACACATGAGTTGTCATTTGATTAACGGGATCACATCATTAGGAGAATGATGTGATTGACATGACCCATTCCGTTAGCCTAGCACTTGATCGTTTAGTATGTTGCTATTGCTTTCTTCATGACTTATACATGTTCTTCTAACTATGAGATTATGCAACTCCTGTTTACCGGAGGAACACTTTGGGTGCTACCAAACGTCACAACGTAACTGGGTGATTATAAAGGAGTACTACAGGTGTCTCCAAAGGTACATGTTGGTTTGGCGTATTTCGAGATTAGGTTTTGTCACTCCGATTGTCGGAGAGGTATCTCTGGGCCCTCTCGGTAATGCACATCACTATAAGCCTTGCAAGCAATGTAGCTAATGAGTTAGTTACGGAATGATGCATTACGTAATGAGTAAAGAGACTTGCCAGTAACGAGATTGAACTAGGTATTGGATACCGACGATCGAATCTCGGGTAAGTAACATACCGATGACAAAGGGAACAAAGTATGTTGTTATGCGGTTTGACCGATAAAGATCTTCGTAAAATATGTAGGAGCCAATATGAGCATCCAGGTTCCGCTATTGGTTATTGACCGAGAATAGTTCTAGGTCATGTCTACATAGTTCTCAAACCCGTAGGGTCCGCACGCTTAACGTTATGATGACAGTTTTATTATGAGTTTATAAATTTTGATGTACCGAAGGAGTTCGGAATCCCGGATGAGATCGGAGACATGACGAGGAGTCTCGAAATGGTCGAGACGTAAAGATCGATATATTGGACGACTATATTCGGAGTTCGGAAAGGTTCTGAGTGGTTCGGGTATTTTTCGAAGTACCGGGGAGTTACGGGAATACGGGGGAGAAGTATTGGGCCTTATTGGGCCATACGGGAGAGAGAGAGGGGCTGCCTAGGGCACACCGCGCGCCCCCCAAGGCCTAGTCCGAATTGGACTAGGGGGAGGGGCTGCGCCCCCTCCTTCCTTCCCTTCTCCCTCCCCCTTCCTTGTCTCCTACTCCTAATACTTGGAAGGATTCCTAGTTACTCCCCTAGGGCGCGCCATAGAGAGGGCCGGCCCTCCCCTCCTCCACTCCTTTATATACAGGGGCAGGGGGCACCCCGTAGACACACAAGTTGATCTTCGTGATCGTTCCTTAGCCGTGTGCGGTGCCCCCCTCCACGATATTACACCTCGGTCATATTGTAGCAGAGTTTAGGCGAAGCCCTGCGCCGGTAGAACATCATCATCGTCACCACGCCGTCGTGCTGACGGAACTCATCCCCGAAGCTTTGCTGGATCGGAGCCCGGGGATCGTCATCGAGTTGAACGTGTGCTGAACTCGGAGGTGCCGTGCGTTCGGTGCTTGGATCGGTCGGATCGTGAAGACGTACGACTACATCAACCATGTTGTCATAACGCTTCCGCTTACGGTCTACGAGGGTACATGGACAACACTCTTCCCTCTCGTTGCTATGTCATCACCATGATCTTGTGTGTACGTAGGAATTTTTTTGAAATTACTACGTTCCCCAACAGTGGCATCCGAGCCTGGTTTTATGCGTAGATGTCATATGCACGAGTAGAACACAAGTGAGTTGTGGGCGATACAAGTCATACTTCTTACCAGCATGTCATACTTTGGTTCGGCGGTATTGTTGGATGAAGCGGCCCGGACCGACATTACGCGTACGCTTACGCGAGACTGGTTCTACCGACGTGCTTTGCACACAGGTGGCTGGCGGGTGTCAGTTTCTCCAACTTTAGTTGAACCGAGTGTGGCTACGTCCGGTCCTTGCGAAGGTTAAAACAACACTAACTTGACGAACTATCGTTGTGGTTTTGATGCGTAGGTAAGAACGGTTCTTGCTCAGCCCGTATCAGCCACGTAAAATTTGCAACAACAAAGTAGAGGACGTCTAACTTGTTTTTGCAGGGCATGTTGTGATGTGATATGGTCAAGACGTGATAAGATATAAGTTGTTGTATGAGATGATCATGTTTTGTTGAAGTTATCGGCAACTGGTAGAAGCCCTATGGATGTCTCTTTGTTGCATAAGATGCAAGTGCCAAATAATTGCTTTACTTTATCGCTATACGATAGCAATAGTTGCAAGAGCAATAGTTGGTGAGACAACCATGTGATGACACATTGATGTAGATCAAGATGATGAAGATCATGGTGTCGTGCCGGTGACGATAGAGATCATGACAATACTTTGGAGATGGAGATCAAAGGCGCAAGATGATCATGGCCATATCATGTCACATATTTTGATTGCATATGATGTTTATCTATTATACATCTTATTCTTGCTTTGATTGACGGTAGCATTTTAAGATGATCTCTCACTAATTATCAAGAAGTGTTCTCCCTGAGTATGCGCCGTTGCCAAAGTTCGTCGTGCCCAGACACCACGTGATGATCGGGTGTGATAAGCTCTACGTCCATCTCCAACGGGTGCAAGCCAGTTTTGCACACGTGGAATACTCAAGTTAAACTTGACGAGCCTAGCATATGCAGATATGGCCTCGGAACACGGAGACCGAAAGGTCGAGCGTGAATCATATAGTAGATATGATCAACATAGTGATGTTCACCATTGAAAACTACTCCATCTCACGTGATGATCGGTTATGGTTTAGTTGATTTGGATCACGTGATCACTTAGATGACACGAGAGATGTCTGTCTAAGTGGGAGTTCTTAAGTAATATGATTAATTGAACTTAAATTTATCATGAACTTAGTCCTGGTAGTATTTTGCAAATTATGTGCAGATCAATAGCTTGCGTTGTTGCTTTCATATGTTTATTTGATATGTTCCTGGAGAAAATTGTGTTCAAAAATGTTAGTAGCAATGATGCGGATTGGATCCATGATCTGAGGTTTATCCTCATTGCTGCATAGAAGAATTATGTCCTTAATGTACCGCTAGGTGACAGACCTATTGCAGGAGCAGATGCAGACGTTATGAACATTTGGCTAGCTCAATATGATGACTACTTGATAGTTTAGTGCACCATGCTTAACGGCTTAGAATCGGGACTTCAAAGATGTTTTGAACGTCATGGACCATATGAGATGTTCCAGGAGTTGAAGTTAATATTTCAAGCAAATACCCGAGTTGAGAGATATGAAGTCTCCAACAAGTTCTATAGCTAAAAGATGGAGGAGAATCGCTCAACTAGTGAGCATGTGCTTAGATTGTCTGGGTACTACAATCGCTTGAATCAAGTGGGAGTTAATCTTACAGATAAGATAGTGATTGACAGAATTCTCTAGTCACCACCACCAAGTTAGTAGAACTTCGTGATGAACTATAATGCAAGGGATGACGAAAATGATTCCCGAGCTCTTCGTGATGCTGAAATCGACGAAGGTAGAAATCAAGAAAGAGCATCAAGTGTTGATGATTGACAAGACCACTAGTTTCAAGATAAGGGCAAAGGGAAAGAAAGGGAACTTCAAGCAGAATGGCAAGCAAGTTGTCACTCTCGTGAAGAAAACCAAAGCTGGACCAAAGCCTGAAACTGAGTGCTTACACTGCAAAGGAAATGGTCACTGGAAGCGGAAATGCCCTGAATATTTGGTGGATAAGAAGGATGGCAAAGTGAACAAGGGTATATTTGATATACAGGTTATTGATGTGTGCCTTACTAGTGTTTATAGTAGCCCCTGAGTATTTGATACTTGTTCGGTTGCTAAGATTAGTAACTCGAAACAGGAGTTACAGAATAAACAAAGACTAGTTGAAGGGGAAGTGACAATGAGTGTTGGAAGTAGTTCCAAGATTGATATGATCATCATCACACACTCCCTATACTTTCTGGATTAGTGTTAAACCTAAATAAATGTTATTTGGCGTTTGCGTTGAGCATGCATATGATTTGATCATGTTTATTGCAATACAGTTATTCATTTAAAATCAGAGAATAATTGTTGCTATGTTTAAATGAATAAAACCTTCAATGGTCATACACCCAATGAAAATAGTTGGTTGGATCTCGATCGTAGTGATACACATATTCATAATATTGATGCCAAAAGATGCAAAGTTAATAATGATAGTGCAACTTATTTGTGGCACTGCCGTTTGGGTCATATCAGTGTAAAGCGCATGAAGAAACTCCATGCTGATGGGTTTTTGGAATCACTTGATTATGAATCATTTGATGCTTGCGAACCGTACCTTTTGGGCAAGATGACTGAAACTCCGTTGTTCGGAACAATGGAACGAGATACTGACTTGTTGGAAATAATACATATCGATGTATGCAGTCCAATGAGTGTTGATGCTCATGGTAGGTATCGTTATTTTCTGACCTTCACAAGATGATTTGAGCAGATATGAGTATATCTGCTTAATGAAGCACAAGTCTGAAATATTTGAGAAGTTAAAAGAATTTCAGAGTGAAGTGGAGAATCATCGTAACAAGAAAATAAAGTTTCTACGATCTGATCGTGGAGGAGAATATTTGAGTTACGAGTTTGGCCTTCATATAAAACAATGTGGAATAGTTTCACAGCTCACGCCACATGGAACACCATAACGTAATGGTGTGTCTGAATGTCATAACCGCACTTTATTTGATATGGTGCGATCAATGATGTGTCTTACCAATTTACCAATATCGTTTTGGGGTTATGCATTAGAGACAGCTGCATTCACGTTAAATAGGGCACCATTAAATCCGTTGAGACGTCACCGTATGAACTATGGTTTAGCAGTAAACCTAAGCCGTCGTTTATTAAAGTTTGGAGTTGCGATGCTTATGTGAAAAAGGTTTTCAACCTAATAAGCTCGAACCCAAATCGGAAAAGTGCGTCTTCATAGAATACCCAAAGGAAACTGTTGGGTACTCCTTCTATCACAGATCCAAAGGCAAAACATTCGTTGCTAAGAATGGATCCTTTCTAGAGAAGGAGTTTCTCTCGAAAGAAGTGAGTGGGAGGAAAGTAGAGCTTAATAAGGTAATTTGTACCTTCTCCCGAATTGGAAACTAGTTCATCACTGAAATCAGTTCCAGTGATGCCTACACCAATTAGTGAGGAAGCTAATGATGATGATCATGAAACTTCAAGATCAAGTTACTACCAAAACCTCGTAGGTCAACCAGAGTAAGATCCACACCAGAGTGGTACGGTAATCCTATTCTAGAAGTCATGTTACTAGACCATGATAAACCTACGAACTATGAGGAAGCGATGATGAGCCCAGATTCCACGAAATGGCTTGAGGCCATAAAATCTGAGATATGATCCATGTATGAGAACAAAGTATGGACTTTGATTGACTTGCTCGATGATCAGCAAGCCATGTTAAATAAATGGATCTTCAAGAGGAAGACAGATGCTGATAGTAGTGTTACTATCTACAAAGCTAGACTTGTCGGAAAAGGTTTTTGACAAAGTTCAAGATGTTGAATACAATGAGATTTTCTCACTCGTATCGATGCTTAAAAGTCTGTCCGAATCATGTTAGCAATTGCCACATTTTATGAAATCTGGCAAATGGATGTCAAAACTGCATTCCTTAATGGTTTTCTTAAAGAAGAGTTGTATATGATGCAACCAGAAGATTTTGTCAATCCTAAAGGTGCTAACAAAATGTGCAAGCTCCAGCGATCCATCAATGGACTGGTGCAAGCATCTCGGAGTTGGAATATACGCTTTGATGTGTTGATCAAAGCATATGGTTTTATACAGACTTTTGGAAAGGCCTGTATTTACAAGAAAGTGAGTGGGAGCACTACAGCCTTTCTGATAAGTATATGTGAATGACATATTGTTGATCGGAAATAATGTAGAATTATTCTGCAAAGCATAAAGGAGCATTTAAAAGGAGTTTTTCAAAGAAAGACCTCGGTGAAGCTGCTTACATATTGAGCATCAAGATCTATAGAGATAGATCAAGATGCTTGATAAGTTTTTCAATGAATACACACCCTGACAAGATTTTGAAGTAGTTCAAAATGGAACAGTCAAAGAAAGAGTTCTTGCCTGTGTTACAAGGTGTGAGATTGAGTAAGACTCTAAACCCGACCACGGCAGAAGATAGAAAGAGAATGAAAGTCATTCCCTATGCATCAGCCATAGGTTCTATAAAGTATGTCATGCTGTGTACCAGATCTATTGCATACCCTACCACTAAGCTTGGCAAGGGAGTGCAATAGTGATCTAGGAGTAGATCAATGGACAGTGGTCAAAATTATCCTTAGTGGAATAAGGATATGTTTCTCGATTATGGAAGTGAAAAAAGGTTCGTCGTAAAGGGTTACGTTGATGCAAGTTTTAACACTAATCTAGAGGACTCTGAGTCTCAATCTGGATACATATTGAAAGTGGGAGCAATTAGCTAGAGTAGCTCCGTGCAGAGCATTGTAGACATAGAAATTTGCAAAATACTTACGGCTCTGAATGTGACAGACCCGTTGACTAAAATTATCTCACAAGCAAAACATGATCACACCTTAGTACTCTTTGGGTGTTAATCACATAGCGATGTGAACTAGATTACTGACTCTAGTAAACCCTTTGGGTGTTGGTCACATGTTGATGTGAACTATGGGTGTTAACCACATATAGATGTGAACTATTGATGTTAAATCACATGGCGATGTGAACTAGACTATTGACTCTAGTGCAATTGGGAGACTGAAGGAAATATGCCCTAGAGGCAATAATAAAGTTATTATTTATTTCCTTATATCATGATAAATGTTTATTATTCATGCTAGAATTGTATTAACCGGAAACATAATACAGGTGTGAATACATAGACAAACAGAGTGTCACTAGTATGCCTCTACTTGACTAGCTCGTTAATCGAAGATGGTTATGTCTCCTAACCATAGACATGAGTTGTCATTTGATTAACGGGATCACATCATTAGGATAATGATGTGATTGACATGACCCATTCCGTTAGCCTAGCACTTGATCGTTTAGTATGTTGCTATTGCTTTCTTCATGACTTATACATGTTCCTGCAACTATGAGATTATGCAACTCCCGTTTACCGGAGGAACACTTGGGTGCTACCAAACGTCACAACGTAACTGGGTGATTATAAAGGAGTACTACAGGTGTCTCCAAAGATACATGTTGGGTTGGCGTATTTCGAGATTAGGTTTTGTCACTCCGATTGTCGGAGAGGTATCTCTGGGCCCTCTCGGTAATGCACATCACTATAAGCCTTGCAAGCAATGTAGCTAATGAGTTAGTTACAGAATGATGCATTACGTAACGAGTAAAGAGACTTGCCAGTAATGAGATTGAACTAGGTATTGGATACTGACGATCGAATCTCGGGTAAGTAACATACCGATGACAAAGGGAACAAAGTATGTTGTTATGTGGTTTGACCGATAAAGATCTTCGTAGAATATGTGGGAGCCAATATGAGCATCCAGGTTCCGCTATTGGTTATTGACCGAGAATAGTTCTAGGTCATGTCTACATAGTTCTCGAACCCGTAGGGTCCGCACGCTTAACGTTACGATGACAGTTTTATTATGAGTTTATAAGTTTTGATGTACCGAAGGAGTTCGGAGTCCCGGATGAGATCGGGGACATGACGAGGAGTCTCGAAATGGTCGAGACGTAAAGATCGATATATTGGACGACTATATTCAGAGTTCGGAAAGGTTCTGAGTGGTTCGGGTATTTTTCGAAGTACCGGGGAGTTACGGGAATACGGGGGAGAAGTATTGGGCCTTATTGGGCCATACGGGAAAGAGAGAGGGGCTGCCTAGGGCAGGCCGCGCGCCCCCCAAGGCCTAGTCCGAATTGGACTAGGGGGAGGGGTTGTGCCCCCTCCTTCCTTCCCTTCTCCCTCCCCCTTCCTTGTCTCCTACTCCTAATACTTGGAAGGATTCCTAGTTGGACTAGGAAAAGGGGAATCCTACTCCCGGTGGGAGTAGGACTCCCCTAGGGCGCGCCATAGAGAGGGCCGGCCCTCCCCTCCTCCACTCCTTTATATACGGGGGCAGGGGGCACCCCATAGACACACAAGTTGATCTTCGTGATCGTTCCTTAGCAGTGTGCGGTGCCCCCTCCATGATATTACACCTCGGTCATATTGTAGCAGAGTTTAGGCGAAGCCCTGCACCGGTAGAACATCATCATCATCATCACATCTTCGTGCTGACGGAACTCATCCCTGAAGCTTTGCTGGATCGGAGCCCGGGGATCGTCATTAAGCTGAACGTGTGCTGAACTCGGAGGTGCCGTACGTTCGGTGCTTGGATCGGTCGGATCGTGAAGACGTACGACTACATCAACCGCGTTGTCATAACGCTTCCGCTTACGGTCTAAGAGGGTACGTGGACAACACTCTCCCCTCTCGTTGCTATGTCATCACCATGATCTTGCGTGTACGTAGGAATTTTTTTGAAATTACTACATTCCCCAACAAGGCAAGCTTGGCGATACGGATATGTAGATCTCCTACCATTGTAACCGACTCTGTGTAACCCTAGCCCTCTCCAGTGTCTATATAAACCGGATGGCTTTAGTCCGTAGGACGAACAACAATCATACCATAGGCTAGCTTCTAGGGTTTAGCCTCCTTGATCTCGTGGTAGATCTACTCTTGTAACACACATCATCAATATTAATCAAGCAGGACGTAGGGTTTTACCTCCATCAAGAGGGCCCGAACCTGGGTAAAACATCGTGTCCCTTGTCTCCTATTACCATCCGCCTAGACGCACAGTTCGGGACCCCCTACCCGAGATCCGCCGGTTTTGACACCGACACAGGGGCTTAGCTGCAGTCCAGTACTCGCCTAAGTGTTTGAAATCCTACCGCGTGGAGAGCAAACCTCCCACTTGGGGGCTTAGCTGCAATCCAGTACTCGCCTAAGTGTTTGAAATCCTACCGAGTGGAGAGCAAACCTCCCACTCGGGGGCTTAGCTGCAGTCCAGTACTCGCCTAAGTATTTGAAATCCTACCGAGTGGAGAGCAAACCTCCCACTCGGGGGCTTAGCTGCAGTCCAGTACTCGCTTAAGTGTTTGAAATCCTACCGAGTGGAGAGCAAACCTCCCACTCGGGGGCTTAGCTGCAGTCCAGTACTCGCCTAATATGAAATCCATTTCGATCTACAAGGACGACGAGGTGCAGGTCGACTGCTACCTTCTCCTTTGAAGCTCCACCACAAATACAATGTGCGCTCTGCAAGGACGACGAGGTGCAGGTCAACTGCTACCTTCTCCTTTGAAGCTCCGCCACAAATACAATGTGCGCTCTGCAAGGACGACGAAGTGCAGGTCGACTGCTACCTTCTCCTTTGGAGCTCCGCCACAAATACAATGTGCGCTCCATCCTGATCCACAAGGACGCAGGTCGACTGCAATCTGTGCTCCATCCCTACCTGCAAGAGTGCGTCACAAGCACTAAAATATATTCCGAGTGGAGAACAATGTTCGCTCGAAGGCAAATGCAAACATATTCAACGGCAAAGCCAAGTTCAGATAGCATCCTACGGATTCAGAAGTGCTCAGGCATCAAGCCTGTAAAAGTTTATCGGTTACAAAAACCACTTGGCATTCCGAGGAAAATTTAAGGCATCAAGCATAGAAGTTTTTTACTCCTCCGGTGGAGGACTGGAAGGCGCAACAAACTGGTCCAGGTCGATTCCATTTGTAATCCGAGTGGCAGCAGCAATGAAGGTCTCCATGAAAGACTGGAAGTCATGCTTCTTGGTATTGGCCACTTTGAGGGACACCAGCTTGTCCTCTCGCGCATCCTTGCAGTGAACACGGACCAGAGACAGAGCAACATCAGCACCACACCTGGCAGAAGACTTCTTCCATTCTTGCACTCGACCTGGAACTTCATTTAGTCGAGTCATCAGAGACTCGAGGTCATTTTGAAGCGTCTCTCTCGGCCAGAGTGTCGTGTCGATCCGCGACACCGCAACCTTCAGTCGAGCAAGGTAGTCGACCACACCAGCAACACGAGACTCCAGTCAGAGCATGTTCATGGCAGTTTCATCCTTCACATGAGAATTAATGGGATCCAAGCCTGTCTCCACTCGACTGGTCTCCTCCTCGAAGTTTTGGCAGAATTCTGTAAACACAACTCAAAGATGAGCCAGCAGTTCTATGATGAGTTGGTGATTACAAGTCAGTCGGGTAAGAGAGATTACCGTCAAGCATGACGAATAATTTCTTGGTGAGTCCTCCCAGATAAGCCTCCAGATCATTCTTCTTCCCCACCAGTTCGCTAGCCTTGTCACTCAGCGCAATCTTGTCATTCTTCAGACGGCTGACTTCCTTGTTGGCCACGTCGAGAGCAGCTTCCAGGTTGGCGTTCTCCTCTTCAAGTTTACTAACTGAAGCCAGCTTCTCTTCCGCAAGCTTCGTTTTATCCAAAGCCGCCTTCTGCGCCTCGGCAAGTTCCTGGTCTTTCTTCTTCAGAGCCTCCTTCGTTTTATCTGCAAAATGACAATGAGATGAGAACCAAGAATGGGCAGAAGGATACGAACAGTCGTCAAGTTCTCACCAATCATACCTTTTGCTTCGTCCTTTGCCTTCTGGAAGTTCTCCTGAACAAGCTTCAAGTCAAGGTTGAGCTGGATATGTTTGTTTTCCAATTCAGTATAGCGAGCCACAAGCTTGCAAGATTTCTGCGAAAGAGTCAGTCGACATATATCAAAGAGAGGTTGCTTCCGAGTAACTAAGAGAAAAAACATAGCATTTCTAAGACTACAGTCGAATCAAAATATTCAACAGTAGTCTCGGGGACTACACCCAGTGGGTGCACTCAGCGTGCCCCCACTAGTTTTATCGACTTGATCTGATCAGTCGACCGAAAGGAACAAAGAGATCTCATCATGATCTACAAAAAAAACAGGTTCTTCATACTACAGTCGACTGCCAGCAGTCCACCGTAGTCTCGGGGACTACAACCAGTGGGTGCACTCAGCGTGCCCCCACCGGTTCCAAGATTCCATTCGACATGGTCCGACCAGACCGACTGAAGAAGTTGGAATGAGGAAATTCAAAATACAAAGACTACGGTCGACTGCTGGGACTACACCCAGTGGGTGCACTCAGCGTGCCCCCACCAATGCAAAAAATCAATCGACACACCCACTGGGTGTACAGATTCAAAGATCTTCAGAAAGGAAGTCTTCAGATAGCATATCCTAACAGAACAAGCGGTGACCAACTAACCTGGACATTACTCTGGAGGGCTGAGCTAGCATCATAAGCCGCTTGGCTGGCTTCCCGGATCACCTTCACCTGCTCCATCATGATCCCCGCCTGGCGTATGGCCTCCTTAGCAGCACCCGCTTGGTCCTCTGGGACGTGGTGCATGGCAAAAAGGGAGGGCGGATCAGCAATCGACGATGAAGGCCGGACACTCGTCAGCGGCACAACGAAGGACACAGAATGCCGAGTGACATCACCACCTTCTTGAACCAATGCCTCAGGCACTGATGCAGTCCGAGTGGTCTTGCCGGCCGGCGCCTTTTTGTTCTTCCTCCCCCTCAGTGGCACCTCGTCGTCATCATCAGGGAGATCAATGACGTGAGGAGGAGCTGCAGGAGAAATCCAGAGTTAGAAACGAAAATCCAATCGACCATAAGGGAAACTACAAGAGGGCGTACCAGGATTGGAGGTGGCAGCGTCTTCCATCTCTTGGTCGTCGTTCTTGGTGGAGGTCTCGGAGGTAGCATCACTGCAGATTTCAGAAACCAGTCGGTCAGTCGATGAGTCGACCAAGAGTTCGTCCGTGCTAAAACAAGAAAACACAAGTTCTGCCGTTACCCGGAGATAGTGGGAATGGCCATTCTCATCTTGGGCAAGGCCTTCGGCGGCTTTGACGGCTTCGGCTGCTTCGGTGCTTTCTCAGTCGGCGCCGGAGAAGCCGCCCGAGGGTGCTTCGACGACGGCACAACAGGCGCGACCGCTTTGCCACGCTCACTTGCGGGGTCGTGAGCGAGCTTGGATTGCCTTTCCGTGCATGGAGGATCGATTTCCATCTCCTCCTCCTCTTCACTGGAGCCGTCATCGTCCTCTTCCTCCTCACCATCAGATTCCCACTCCTCCTCACTTTCACCTCCGCTCGCCTCTGCCTCCTCGGCCTATTCTTGCGTCCCATTGGGCGTCGAGTACATCTCAGTCACGGCCTAGAAGACAAAAAACAAGGCAAAGGTCAGTCGACTAATTTTAAAGCAAACAGAATGAAGAAAGCAAGATCACAGTCAGAGATGCAGAAGTGGACCTTGTCTACGTCATATGATTGGTCGAGTGGAGGAATCCTCCTGACTCCTCTGGGGTTGTTCTTGTTCCTTGTGATGCTTGCCAGCCACCTCTCTAGCGTGGCCTCGTCAATCTCCTCCGGGTGGATCCGAGTGGTGTACTCAGTGCCAAAATACAACCACATCGGATGGTCTCGAGCTTGAAGCGGCTGGATGCGTCGCCGGAGGAAGACCTCCAAGAGGTCCATGCCGGTCACCCCGTCACGGATAAGCTGGACGACACTCTCGACCAACACCTTAACCTGCGCCTTCTCTTCTGGGAGTACCTTCAAAGAGGAAGGCTTCCTAACTCGGTCCATGGAAAAAGGAGGGAGTCCAGTCGACTGCCCTGGCGTCGGCTGGTCTTTGCAGTAGAACCAGGTCGGGTAGGATCATGGTCGGAAAGGCGCTTTTCCCTCTCAACTGAACCCCAAGACCCCCACACAACTGAATCACTTGGGTTCTCTCCTCACTCGGATTGGCCTTTTTCACCGTCTGGGAGCGACAGGTGAAGATGTGCTTGAAAAGACCCCAATGAGGCCGACAACCCAAGAAATTCTCGCACAAAGACACGAAAGCAGTGAGATACACGATGGTGTTGGGTGTGAACTGGTGGAGTTGTGCCCTGAAGAAATTCACAAATCCTCAAAAGAAAGGGTGAGGCGGCAAAGAAAACCCACGGTCGACATGAGTGGCCAAGAGAACGCACTCACCCTCCCGAGGTTGCGGCTCGGACTCCTTCCCCGAGAGCCGCACCGATCCATGAGGGATCAGTCCTCCATCGGCCAGGTCGTCCAGATCCGCTTGACGGATCATCGAGCGGATCTAGTGGCCCTGGATCCAGCCCGGCGACAGGCCGGCCCTCGATGAAGATCCGCCCCGACCGGTCGCCCTTCCCTTCGCTTTCGTCGTCGCCTTCTTCGCCCGCTCCAGGGCCGCCGTCTCCTCTTTCACCATCGTCACCGGCGGGACACGCACGGGGCAGCGGCACTGAGATGGAAGCGAGCGAGGCGGATGGCTCTGGGGAGGAGAGGAGGAAATGGGAACGCACTGTTCAAAAACCCCCGTCCGGCACCTTATATAAGGTTACTTCCAAGTGACTGACTGGTAGGCCCGGGCGATCCTATCAAATCCCGCAACAGTCACGCACGCGATACGTGGCGAAAAAGGTGGCGCGGAGATCGAGGCATCCCTGCCTTATCCCATCTGATTACTGCGGCCTCGCTCCGTCCCGCGCACTTCCCAAAATTCGAATCCCACAAAATCCATGGACAGCGGAACAACTTGTCAGACGGAGGATCCCCTCCACATCGTCACTCGGAGTTTCTCAAGTAAAAACTTCACTCGACGGATACAAAGAATGGATCAAGGCGACTGAAAAAGAAGTTGGTGCCGCCACCTAAGGTTCATTGATCCAGAACAAGACATACTCATAGCACGAGAAATGGGTCGGAAGAGTTCTCAACTCCTTCCCCACTCAAACCTCGATCCATTCGGGGGCTAATGATGGAGCTATGTACCTTGGGTAGGGTCATGGACCTGTCCTAACCACCCTACCCAAGGACATCCCTAGAAGAAACCACCTGTCAATCGACTCAGAAGTGTTCCACTCGACAGACTCGAAGACACTCAACCATGAAGCCAACCACTCGACCATGAAGCCGACCACTCGACGCCCAGGAGATCTAAAGTCACTCTGTGTACAAATGGTCGGTCATTAAGTAGCTTTTATGGTCATCATAGCACTTTATGTGTAGCGTTACCAGTAACGCCCAACCTTAATGTATCTTAAACCCTGCATAACTGAGGGCCGGAGGGGCCTCGCGGACTCTATATAAGTCACCCCCCTCCTCAGTGTAAAGGGTTCGCACCCCTGTAACTCATACGCATATAATCCAGTCGACCGCCTTCGGGCTCCAAGACGTAGGGTTGTTACTTCCTCGGAGAAGGGCCTGAACTCGTAAATCTCTGGCGTATACAACTACTCCATAGCTAGGATCTTGCCTCTCCATTAGTACCCCCTTACACTACTGTCAGACTTGGAACAACGACACCTGGCGCTGCGATTTGGGTTATGTTTAGTCGCTAGCTCGGCTGGCAAGCCTCGCTATAATATAGTGTGAGGTCGAGAGTTCGATTTCCACCCGTGCGAGCTTATATTTTGTATTCTGCTTGTCGCCTGCTAACTAGGCCGGCCTGTTTATGCGTGGCTTCAGCACAACACGAATTGACGCTCACGGGCGTCGAACAAGAGCTCTATCCCTTTTCGGGTCAGAAACAATCGCGACTCTGTTCTTGTTGACTTCAAGTGAGGAGGAAATTCATGTTCAAACACAAAAGGAGCGAGGAGGAAATTTGGAGCCTCGCTTGCTGCCAAGATTGGGGCTACTTAGCATCAACTGAAAGATCAATGTGAAAGAGAAGGAAATTCGCATTCTCATGGTGTAGGTTCTCTCCACCCTCCACTCTCCTTCGATCCGATCTGTTGTGGTTTTCGTGCTGGTTTCTTGTTCCTTGGTGGCTGATGGAGTTCGTCGCAGGGGTCTGGAAAACTCGGGGTAGATGATGATCGTGCTCAAGGTCAATGAATATTTTAATTCCGTCGATGGAGTGTTTATGCCTTCTTCTAATTCATGTCCTTCGCGAGAGTCATAGCCAAGAGTTTATTCCTCCTTTTAAATTCCTTTCCTTCTCGAGGCATAGCCGAGAGTTTATTCCTCCTTTTAAATTCTTTTTCTTCCAGAGGCACAACAGACCAAGAGATCCCTTCTTTTAAAGGACGCGTCTAGGGAGCAACCGGTGCTCCCTAGCGTTTCCGGGCAGCCAACCCAAATATAGCATGTTCCTGTCCACCTTTCCAGGATAGGAAAGCATCTGGTAACTTCTCCTGATTCCCGCAACCAACCATCGAGCAGGCAAAAATCACCTGGTCCCCCCCCCTTCACCCAATCCCTCTCCCACCCCTGCGCGTCTTCTTTTCCCCTTCTTTTCTCCTCACCTAACCCCCAGCCCCATCTTCTTCTCTCCCAAGCCAAAAAGGACAGCACGCCCCTTCTCCCTCACCACTTGCAGATCCAGAAAACCTTCACAGCCCTCCAATGGCGGCTCCATTAGTGTTTCTTCTCTAGGCAAAATCAAGGTGCCTCGTTCCTGATTGCCTTGCAAAAGGCAAAAAAATCAAGGCAAAAAAGGTCAGATTTAGCTCACTTCCAGACCCCCCTCCTCTTTCCCCATGATTTGTACAAGGCTTTAGTTGTGCAAAACATTGTGTAAAAAAGATGTGATGTTAAGCATGTTTAGTTTGATGTTTAGGCAAGTTTCAGCCCCCTGATTTGGGCAAAATTTAGTAGTGTTGTGCACCCTAAGTGATAGTTCTTGCCAGTTTTCAAATTCTGTTTGCAAACCTGTTGCATATGAACACATTTGTAATCTGTAGACAAAAACATTAGGGGAAAAACACTGGTATGATGATTATGATCTATTTCTGATGTGTTCCAGTTCTATTAATTGCTTATTGGCAAGTTAGACATACTGTTTGAGCAAGAACAGTGCTATAAAATTTGAAACCTAATGCTTTTGGCAAGTTAGACATACTGTTTGAGCAAGAACAGTGCTATAATGAGGCAACTAAGTATATGTATGCACACAATTTTGGAAACTTATGACATGGCAAATCATGAACACTTTTGAACCTTATAAGACAATTATAACACGATAAATACTGAGATCACTATGGAAAAAAGGCAAAAAAAGGCCTTTCCCCCTAGCAGATCTTTTTGGAGCATGTGGACCAAAAACAAATGGCTGATTGGAGCAACTTGCATTATAGGATTAAGCTAATGATGTCAAGGAAACTCTTGAAGAAGCTAGAAAAAGATTCCTCTTGGTCATTTGTTTCCATTATTCCTTGGTTTCAATAGTAAAAAAACACTAGAAGAATAAACGTAACTAAAAATTGCAACTAAAAAACAAGAGACAGTTGTGTAGTACGATTTACCTTTGTTACAGCATATCCTTCACCATGATCCAAGAAAGGTTGGAAAGTTGCCAGGATGTAGTTGCAAATTTATTAGTATTTCATCCTGCAAAAGAAGGAAAAAAAACAAGAAAATCCATATACCAACAACTATCAACTGCAAAACGTTACTTCAAAACATATTGAGCATATCCAAAACAAACAAAAAGCTTGCTGCTATAAAGATGAAACCTAAAACTGTCAACTTAAGTTCTTTCTAACACAAAAACATAGGTACTGAAAGCAGAAATAGTCTGAATATAAAAGAGCGATCATGCCCATAACTGCTAACTTTAGTTTTTCCTAACACTAAACATGCTCTAATCTCTCTGATTTGGTAGTGAGTTCCATTCTGAAGACACTTCAAAGTAGCACTTCTATGGCAGGATGCTTTGCTTCCCCAAAATCAATGTTGCCTGCATTTAAGAAAAACAAAATAAGAAAATATATTATGAAACACAAAAAACAAGCCTATGCTATATGTACAAACATGATTCATTAGTACAAAAAAAACCATGCATTTCCTGAAAATAATATATTGCCTGACATATATAGTTTGACTTGCCTGGTTATATGATTTGGATTGCCTGATAGTGCACTTTGAATTGCCTGGTTATGTTCAATTGCATCCTTAAAAAACACAAAATGGGTGCTATCTTGTGACTCTGGTGTGCTTGCGTTGCTGTGTTGTTTGCTTGCCTGAGTTTGGTGTGGTACTAGCTTGCCTCAACAACGTAAATTGCTTCAATTTTTCTGGTTGAAAAAATGCACATGTTGAACATGATTGAGCTATTTTTGTGTGCTTGGGTAGCTGTGCTATTGGCTTGCCTGTATTTACTGTGCTACTTGCTTACATCCCTGTGCTGACTTGCTTTAATTTTTCCCATATTGAAATAAATAAACAGGTTGACAATGATTGACCTGAATGAGGAACCAGCTGAAAATAATGATGATCCATTGTACTGTACACAACATGCTACTGGAAATGCAGAATTTGTGGCGGAATCACCTAATCCCCCTATCATGCAAAGAGTCGATGGTGCTGCTACAGAAGCAATGGAGACAGATGGGCAGTCAAGTCATGGGAGGCGTGCGCTGGGCAGTACACAAGTACCTACAACTGTAACAGCTGGGAGTGATGCTCATATCCTTGATGGCACAGGTGCTGCAGGTGATACTGGTGGAACTGTTGGTAATGGTTGGGTGCTGAAAATGATGATGAAGCTTGGTCACAGCCCAAGGAGACTTACGTGGGCATAAGGTTCGACACTTTGGAAGATGCCAAGGTGCATTACAATGCATATTCCTTGCAAATGGGGTTTTCAATCAAAATGAATAGTTCAAGGAAGGATGTGAAAACCGGGGAGTTGATAAAACAACAGTTTGTTTGCAACAAGTTTGAAAGCCTGATGTTGATGACGGAGGGGCAGAAAAGATTCCCGTGCTAGATGACATTGTTGAGCAAGCAAAAGATGATAATGAAGATGAGGCTATTGTCTTTCTTGATGATGATAGTAAGGGCAAAAATAGGAGCAAGAAACAAAAAAGAGATAAAATTGTGCAAACTGGTTGCAAAGCTAAGATGATTGTGAAGGTAATAGATGGCAGATGGGAGGTGATCTACTTTGTTAGCGAGCACAACCATCCGTTGATTGACAAGCCATGTTTGACTAAGTATTTGCGATCACACCAAGGGATACCGCCAGAAGAAAGGGCCTTCCTTACTCACCTTCATAACTACAATTTAACTACAGGTTTTGAACCACACCCACCTCCCCCTATCTTCTAACTTTAAGAACTTGGACATGTCTACTGGTTGTGTGTTTCTTAGCCCATCAACAAGTACCTGATTTTGCTTGAAACATGTCACTAATTTGCTTCAAACATATGCCTTAGTTGCTTGATAGTGACACTAAATTGCTTATAACAATACAAAAAGAGATAAAATGCCTAATTTGTTCTGGATGCTGGACTTGCCTAATGTTTACCTATTTCTTGCTCAATGCAAAAGTTCCTACGTGCCTAGTTTTTTTATAAAATAAATTTGGTGTTGAATCTGAACTTGCCTATGATTAGTCTCTTTGTAGATAAAATGTACAATAGTACTTGTTTCTGGATGGGGTCAACTTGCTCACTAATGCATAGTTACCCCCCTGGTTTGTTTTGTGTATTTTGTTCATGTGTTGCCTGAGGCGTATGGTTGTAGTTGCTTGTATAGCTTCATGAATTGCCCAAGCTTTGCATTTGAGTTGCCTTGCTGAAAACAAAAAAGAAGCTATTTTTGGCGCTGTTTTTGTGTGGAAAAAGGATTGACCACCATTGTGACTTCATGTCAACGGGTCGTATGATGCACATCATGTCAGATTTCTATGGGACAGAACTCATTGTACCTTATAGCACTAAGCACATTACAAACCTCAAGACGCTCTTGAACAAGGATGATACAAAAGAAGGGGATATGATAGAGACAGTTGCTTACTTTAAAGATCAGCAGAGAGAGGATCCAGATTTTTTTTACAAGATAAAATATGATGAGGAAGACAGGGTTGAGAATATTTTCTGGGTCGATGGTGCAGCAAGGAAGGCGTACGTGGAATCTTATCATGATTGTATCTCCTTTGACACAACGTATATGACTAACATGTACAACATGCCCTTTGCACCATTCATTGGGATTAACAGGCATGTGCAGTCATTCATGTTGGGCTTTGGCTTTGTTAGGCAAGAGTTGGCGTCAAGCTTTGATTTGCTATTCCAAACCTTCCTTGAGGCAATGCATAATGTAGCACCCACCAACATCATAACCGACCAAGACATCGCAATGGCACAGTCAATTAAAAAGATCTTTCCTACAAGTGTGCACCGCTGTTGCCGCTGGCATATTATGAAAAAAGCACAAGAAAAGCTTGGAGCATTGCTGGGGTGAAACCCTGGCTTGTCAAAAGATTTCAACAACTGTGTTGACTTTAGCTTGACGCTGGAAGAATTTGAGGCAGGGTGGTGTGAGCTGATGATGAAGTATGAGGCTATGACTGACTCTCACTTCGAGAATCTATACAAGTACAGAGAGACATGGGTACCCTGCTACTTCAAGCACCAATTCTTCCCTTTCTTGCAGTCAACTCAACGCAGCGAGGGGTTCAATGTTGTCCTTAAGCGATATGTGAACCCACACAAGTCCATTTTGAACTTTGTGAAGCAATATCAGAAAATCCAAACACACATACTAGTCCGGGAGGGTTCAAAAGACTACAGGACAGCACATTTACAGAATGAAATGTGGTCATCTTACCCAATAGAGAAGCAGGCGTACGGATCGTACACTAGGGACTTGTACGAGAAGTTTCATGATGAGTTTCAGTTGACTACAAGGTACAATGTGCGACCGCATGGTGAAAACTTGTATGAGGTTTACCCCAATCAAGAGTGGGTTGCCAAATATGGTTCTAGGGGCTATTTTGTCACGGTGGAAGCTGGTGCTGGAGACTACAGATGTGACTGCTGCAAGATTAAGAGGGACGGCATGCTTTGCTGCCATATCTTGAAAGTTTTCAACCAGCTTGGTGTTGATGAAATCCCAGCATAGTACATACTTAGAAGATGGACACCTATGGCAATCCCCAACGCACCCCCTGCTGTCGAAGAGCAACCTGATGAGATGCCACCACAGTCGAAGAAGGAACTCAGGCATGCAAATTTGATGATGGATTTTGGTAGTCTTGCCCGGGTTGCTAGTGCGTCAGATGCTGCAACGGATATTTTAAAGAAACATATGCGTGGTGCGCGTCATGAAATCAAAAATCTCAACATGTCAAAGAAGAAGAAAACGGCAGCACCAACAAGTGGGCCCTCTGGTGGTCCTCCACCATCAGCTGATGGTTCTGCGCCACCACCGAGTAACTCTCAGGCAACTGGTGGCCCTGCGGTGCGTCCTGAAGGGCCTGCACAAGCCCCTTCTAGATCTAGACAACAGCGACCTACTTCTGCGCCACCACCGAGTAACACTCAGGCAACTAGTGATCCGACGGTGCATCCTGACGAACCTGCACAAACCTCTTCTTGACATAGGCAGCAACGATCTACTTCTGCACCGCGGAGAAAAAACGCACCAAAAACAGCTGGCAACTCTATGAGTGAGGATGGACACCAACAAACAGCGTTCAGGGCTGCAGTGATGCACGGGGGGATGTACCACTACCCATGAGCCCTCCCGCACAAAGATGCCGGCCTGTACAACAACTGTCGGGATATGTGCCACTAAACAGTGGAGCAGCACCGCACCTTTCAAGGGGCTTAGCAATGACAAGGCCTGTGCAAGCGCTAAGAGGAGCTGCGCCACAACTTTTGATGCATACAACACTAGCAAGAGGTCCTGCGCGACCTCCTATGGGTCCTAGACCAGTAATTTGGCCTGCACCACAAACTATGGGGGCTATACAACCACCATAGCGGCCTAACGCGGCAAACACAACCTATGTGGCTAGTCCTGGACTGGCACCATCACCTGCATCATCAGCAACAGTGGATGGCAGGTATGGACAACACCCAGGTTCTTCAAATACACAACAAGAAAATGCCAATGCAATTCCATCTCCTATTGTGCAAGCTCCTGGTGGACATGCGCACCAACCGCTTAGTATGGCATCTCTACATGCAGCTGTTGCGGCCGCACAAGGTACTACGATGGTTGAACCATAGTTTGGAAGACCTGCTACCACACTTGGCCCTGCAATTCCTAGAGACCCTCCAAAATCAACAACAAAAGGGAGGGTAAAGTCAAAAAGAATTCAATCAGCACTTGAGCTGCATCCGAAGAGAAAGAACAAGTGCATCTATTGTGGTTCTGTTAACCACAATGGTGCAAGCTGCCCGGCCAGATTGGTGTAATGGTCAAACAGTGACCAGATGGCTGAAAAGATGTGTCGAATGGAATTGACAAATTAAACTATTTGTGGGTCTGTATGTTTGAACATCCTAAACTATTATTTATGGTTTACAGTTTCTTGTGGCTAACTTGCCTCACACTTGAGTTTGAGTTGCCTGGTTATAAGTTTTGAGTTGCCTGTTGTGTGCTTTGAATTGCCCCGCAGACACCCTTGATCTCCCCATAATGGTCGAAAACTTACATACATAAGATTCTACAATGCTAAAAATGCAACAATTCCCTGGTTATGTAATGATCATAGTATTTGTCTTTTATGAGTTATTCTGAATACCTTGCCTCACAGTAAAGCTTAAATTGCCTGTTCATGCAAATTGAGTTGCCTGGTCCAAGTTCTTATGCATGCAACTCCCCCCTTGGCAGTCCAAAGTTCACAAAAGAGCAAAGAAAACAACACATGCATTTACATGGATGTAGTGTGCGTGAGGGGAGAAAAAACTGACCTATGCTAACTTGAGTATGGTTTTCCATGGAGCCTTGTTGTTGGCGTTGTCAACCCACGCGTTAGTTAACTGTTTCCTTATGCTTGGAATATCCTCAGCTCTGAAATTTGGAACAACCCTTGCCTCCCAACCGTTTGCTAGCGCCAGAGCAAAAACACCACAGTCGAAAACAAAAATTGAAAAAAGAACTTTTCTAGTTAGCTAGCTTCCTCTATGTAGTAGTGTGCCACTTGTAAAAAACTGAACAAAACCATAGTTAATATGTGAAAAGAAGTGGATGCTTACTCATTGTTTTATTTTGGAACGTCGATGTTGGTAAGCCCAAAGTCATCCAGCGAGACACGGGAACTGGTGTAATGCTCTTCCCATAGAGACCGAAAACTTGCAACCATTTTCCTTGCGCAAACATCTAAAGCCTTGTTTTTTTTAGCGTCCTCCAAGAATCAAGAGCTTCAAAACGTCGATCGCTTATGTTCACGTTAAAAATCTAGTAATGATTGTATGTTTTAGGCTTTGTCTTGTCAATGTTCTCTAAAACTGGGAACATAATCTGTTAGAAAAAACAAATGGGGTTAGTATAAAAAAATAAAATACTAGAAGCTGGATTTAAGCAACTTTTTCTCTGTGCTCTCACAAATTAAGACATGGACTGAAGAAGCAAAAATGCACATGCAAGTTTTGTACTTGTGTGAGTAATTTGCCAAAAACAGAAGATGCATAGGCAACTTATGTACTTATGTAAGCAACCAGCCAAAAATGTATATGCAAGTTATGCACATATGTAAGCAACTTGCCACAGAAAGCAATTTCATGGGTGTGGTCAACTTGCCCCCCCTCCCTAAGAAAGCAATTTCATGGGTGTGGTCAACTTACCATGTCTTTATGGTCCAAGCGATTCGACTTATTGAACCGGGAAATGAGCTCCTTGCCGTTCAATTCCATGTTTTACATCTGAACCTGATGTAAAAAAGAATACAGTCATGACCATGACCTTTTATGAAAAAAGAAAAATAAAGAAACGCAAAACTACACTATTAGTTGCTTCGCGTTTTCTTACCGAGAACCTGACGGGCATCACGAGCTTCTTTGAGTCTGGTGGCAAGTTGATCATTATAGTCTCTATACCAACTTCCATTACATGGCTCAAGACAAAACCTTCCTTCTTCATTGAGTTTGCGAGCTCCCTGACTGTGACAAAGTACTTGCCATATTCAATTACCCTTGCGCTGCATGAAAAAAAAGAGGCATTCAGCTCACAAAATCCTTCAATAATTTGCCTACCACCATTTCAACTTAGGAAAAACACATGGGGGGCATGGTCATATCAAGGAGGGACTATTTCAAAAAAATATTTTCACACTAAGCCAAGTTGCCTGATTCCATAAATGGATTGCTTGTAAACACAGTATGAATTGCCTGGATAACATGATAGACCTTGCCTAGGGGAAAGTGCATTGTGCAACAGCTGACAAAAAAGAAATGCAGTAACATACTGTCATACCTGGTATCCATATCTGGTGATTCTTCTTCATTAATTCTTCCATGCAAAATAACTGATGCATACAATCTATTTGCTTCGGGTTTGGACATGTAGACTTTCTTCTCATTATAGTCAATGAATGGTGACCTCTTGCAAGGAGGTGGCTTGATAATCCTTCTCTCGAATTGATGTGGATGCATCTCTCCTGAGCTACTACTGCTGTAAATCTTGCTGCCTGACCCCACTTCTCCTTGGTTAGAACTTTTTTCAGGTGTTTGGTACGCATTTCCTTCTGCTTGCACACACGGTTCATCTATGCCTTCAACGTCCAACAGATAATCATCATCGGTTATATCGATGATTGGCTGGTTATGTACTGGGAGTTCCTTGAACTCATGCTCTGCAAATGTGCTTGACCCAACATGTTGATGTGCTGTGTTGTCTGCAGATCTTGTGGGCAAATCATCTATGCCTAGATCGAAACTTGGTGCTGGGCAGTACTCTCTGAAAAAATCATTTGATCTTTTGGTGTCCCTTTGCTCAAAATGTTGTTTATCTTTATTTGCTGAGCTGTGATTTGTGGAGTTGGATTGGACATTCTTGTTGTTTGGATCAACACACCATGCAAACAGCTCACTCACAGCTAGAACATTGATTTCTAGTGCATTGGTTGCCTTCCCACTAACACGCATGAATTCGTGGTACCGCTCCTCCACATTAGAGAAATTGTAAGTGTACCCCTGGCCAGTTGCTTCTACTGCTTCTAGAACACTTGTGGCCTCAGGTTGGGCAAGTACAGTTGAGCAGACATGCAATTTCCCTAGGGCTCTTAGCAACTTTTGTTCCGGACTTTTTCCCATGGTTACAGCTTCGGGCAGGTCTTGTATCCTATTGATCTCCGTACATAGCACCGGAGGGATGTTCTCTTTCTCCTTTTTGTGTCCTGCATGATTTAATGCTCGAGCCTCAGGTGATGCCTTGAAGTCTTGCACCTTGGCCCTCTGGATACCATTGGCTGACTGCATCACATTTCCCTGAGACGGAAAAGGCACTTGACCATTTAAGTCACCTAGTGGTTGTGTTCCGCTGTGGTTTCCTGTGCTTACTAGCACTGTGGGTCCCTTCTTGAGTTGTCCTGGCCTTACTTTTGTGGGGTCCAGTGTTTCCTCTGCAGAACTTGCCTGAAAAGCAGCTGGTCTTGCTTCCTCCTTAGACTGAGTTGCCAGAATATGTGATCCACTTGCTTGAGATTGGGAATGAAAATTACCCGACTGCTTTGAATCTACTCCTGTAGGTACTGCCTCATCTCCAACTTTGCTGCACGGGGGTGCTGCTGAGCTTGATGGTGTACTCTTTACCACCTGTGTTTTGGCATTCCCATGAATTGCCTCTTTTGTTTCAGAATTTGCCTGCTGTTGCTGCTGAGAAGGACCAGATTTTTTCATGGCTGACTTCCTTGACTTTCCCCCTTGGCCGTAACCGGGATTTTCGGCACGATATGCTTGCGGATGCATTGTTGTTTCGTTCACCACAGATGGCTCCAATACGAAGCTGACAGTTTTCTTCATCTTCTTTGATGGAGGGAGTGGTGGTAGTTGGTTTCGACAAGCAATCTTCTGTTCTATAGCTTTATTTAGAGCGCCAAATTCTCTCATTATTTTCTGCCGAATCGCCTTTGGGCATATTTCCTTGGGGTTGAATGTGAAGCCCAAATCCAAGTCTTTCCCCCTCAACAACTCTTCGAACATCCTCTTCGCTTCGGTTGCCATGGATATGTCATTAATATCCCACATTTCTTTCACTTCAAAAACAGGGAAGCGTGGTTCCGGGGAAACAACAGTTTTGAATTCTGTCATCACAAGGTCTCTCATAGAGATCCTATCTGCCTCATCCAATCCTTTTGCCTTTCTGTCCTTCTTCTTTTCAATCAGAAATTGCAGCGTGCATTGTTCATCATCATTGCTGCTTGGGTTTTCAGCTGCGGGATCCTCGTCCCGACCGGAGCCACCATTGCTGCCTGAACTACCGTTGCCACCTCCGCTGTCATCTTCATCATCTTCATCCTGCTTCCCCTGCCCATCATCTTCCTTGTCTTTTTCATCAACATCGCCTTCTTCGTCGTCATCGTCCTCCTCTCCTTCATCATCTTCATTTTCGTCGTCCTCTTCTTCTTCATCGTCATCATTGTCCTCGTTCCCTTCAGTTTCGTCTTCCCTCCCCATGTCAGCACTTACCCCCCCATGGTGATCAATTGTTTGTCGTGCTCCCTGGCTACTTGATTTTCCCTGAACTCCACTTGATCCATCATGACCATCACCGATGTCTGAACTTTCGTCGCTGTCGCTTTCATCACTACCTTTATCTCTGCCATCTCCCTCACTTTCACTGTCGGCTGCCTCGCTGTCGTCGCTGTCTGAATTAAACGACTCCTCCTCACTTGGTAAGCTGTCTCTTCCGGGTGGTACTCGCTTGCTCCTTCTGTTAGACTGCCGCCTGCTTGTCTTCGCAGTAGTAGGATCTGCCTCCTTTGTCCCCCATTCATCATCATCTATCTTCCCAACCCCAGTCATGAGCTTCCCCACTGCATGAGAAATTACGGAACACATTTCGTGCACCAACCCTGTGAGCTTCTTTTGCTTCTATAAAACATAAAAGTGGATGGTAGAGAACATGGTGAGTACATATCTTCTATTGAAGATTCCGAAAAAAGGTTGAATGTACAAATGGTGATAAAAAGGGGAACAACAGTAAGAGGAAAAAACAAGTTCTAGATAACTTACTGATTTGTCATATGACTCGGGCAATCTTGCGGCAACAAATTTGGTGATGTGGTCCATACTGCCAAACAAGCTATCATCCGCACACCGAGAAAACTCCGTCTTGAGTTGGTGGTTTATAGCAAAATAAGATTAAAAAAGCTATGAGTGACAACAATTCTGGCACTCCCATACCAAAAAAGAACTGAGAAATGAAGAAAAATAGTACTACTAATAGTCTTTAAATTCCTGCAACCATTATGACACTTCCCCCTGTTTCCTACTATTAGTGGATACTGTAATCAACAAAAATGAAGAACTAGTATGCAAGTTGCTAGTTTTCAGAACATAAGTTGCTTGTGTTGTTGTATAAATTTGCTACTTTTCAACATGTAAATTGCACAGACAAAAATAAAGAGCTAAAAGATGTACTACAGCAGCTACTATTAAAATACAACAACCCAACAAATCCTTCTTGTGAACATAATCCAACTATGTGCATGGCAAACAAAAAAGGTTCGAATAAGTCTGATTAGTACTTGGACCTACTTGAAATATATGTATGGCACTTGCCCAAAAAGATACATTACCTTGCATGCTCTTTCAAAGCGAATTGCCTACTCTAAAAAATGGTAGTGTTGCCTAAAAACAATACGACAATAAATATATATCCTAAAACAGAAAAATTGAGTTACCCGCAATTGGCCATATTCTCCTGCAGCCTTCCTGTCCTTCTTGATAACTCTGGAGATTAAATCTGAATTTCAAACTGAAACCCTTGGTACCAAGTTTGGGATTGGCTCATCAACATCTAGAGAGTCTAGGTACAACAGCTGCATAGAGACAAGGAAAAAGAACAGAAAAGTTTAAGTTAGCTAATGATTGCAAAAAGAAAACAAAAGATAAGTAAACAATTGATGCTTAAAAAAACAAAACAGCTTGAAGCACTTACAACAAGGTGGAAAACACAACAACAAACAACCTTCTTGTTGGCACGCCCCGAAGTGAACGCAAGCTTTAATTGATCAACAACAAACTGGCATATATTGGTTTCCATTATTCTGTTGACATCCATGACCGCCAGGAAACTCTTTGGGGAAATGCTCAAACTAGTTGAAGGGGCAAGGAAGCACGAAAAAACAAGAGCTAGCCAACCGCGGACAAAGTCATCATCATGAGATCCTCCCATGTCTACGATCATCTTGCACCATTCTGTGAGGGTTGGGGAGTTCTTCGATGTGATGTTGTAAATACTGTACATTGCCTTTGTGATTTCAGGCCGATTCTCGAAGCACACCTTCCTGCCCCTGTTGGGCAAACCCCATATCCTACGGACACTTGCGGCATCTACAGGAATCTTCCCCCTTTCTAGAATGACTATCTGCGAAATCTCCGGGTCGTAATGCTTCATTATCCACTGGCTAAAATCTCCGGGCATGCTACTCGCTGCAAGGTCCAGAATGCCACCAAATTCTTTTCTGATGATGACACCCTTTTGGTCAGGAACCAAGTCCTTGTTCAACTTGAAGAGCCTTGCAGGGGATGCCCTGTTCCTACGACCCTATTGCACATAAGGAAAAAACAGAAAAAGGGAATAGCAAAAGGGAAGGGAAAAAGGTTCATCACAACATAGGCAACTTAGGCATCATTGCTGGGCAACTGCTCAGTGAAACTGAGGCAACTATGCAAAATACCTCAGTTCCTCCCGTCTTCTGGCGTTTTGCTTTTGGAGGTTGGTCGACGTCAGCACATTCGACATTTTTATTCCCAGCATCTGCAGCTTGGCTCTCGTTACTATTCTCGTTACTAATAATATCATCAGGGTGCTTCCCCCTTGTAGCAACTGCTTTAGTTCTCATACGCTTGTACCCAGTTATTGGTGCACTGCTCCGTGGCTGGAAGATAGAAACCACATAAATAAATAAAAAATGGAAAACAAAATCTGTTATGAATAGGAAGAACATAAAAACTTCCTGAGCATGTGCACACCTGTGTTCGATGCTCTTCATTCCCATGAGATGCAAGGTCATCATGCCTTGATCCAGCAGGTCCATCCTGTTTTGACTTATGACTTGTCCCAGCCATCTAATTTCTGCTGCATATTTAAAGGACAAATAGTGAGATTCATCATAAAAATGATTCTGAAAAGAACTCTATGTCATCCAACAAAATTCGTTTGACTAAATTCTTACTAAACTAAGCAAACAGCAATTTAAAAAAAGTGAGCAATGAAAAGTGTTGTAAACTATCTGATTTTCACTATATTACAAAACTATCCTATAATTTGCCCTATTACCCTCCCTCTACATTTCCTATAGAATCTGAAACAAATCAAGGTACCTAGAACAAAAAACACAGAATGAATTCTCGTGCAATGCTTAAAACTGTCCTACAAAATAGGGCCAATTATAGGGCCACCCTATTAACCTCCCTCTACTGAATTACTTCAGACCTCACGCACACACAAACAACGGTTGCACATCAATCACCAGGCAACACATGTTGGCATTTCAGGCAAATGGCTAAGAAAACTTGAGCAAGTTTGAGATTACACAAATGCAGTAAGAACATATGGTGGCTGCTAGGCAACACATGTTGGCATTTCAGGCAAATGGCTAAGAAAGCTTGAGCAAAAGCCAGACATTGCACAAAGACACTAGGCAAAAAACGGTTGAGGGCATGTCAGGGCAACTGACTAACAAAACTTGAGCAAGCCAGGCACACTAGGCAATAGTTGAGGGCAATTCAGGCAACTGACTAACAAAACTCCAGCAAAAAAGCCTGACAACTCAGTCACAAAACTTAAGCAAACTGACATACATATCTACAACTCAGTGGAAACGAACACGAGCGTCGAACCACAGCACATAAACCTGATACACAAACATTTCAACAACAGGAACCTATAGCATAATTGCATTTGTTGCATGAAAAAAGTGCTAGGCAACTATATGAGCATCCTATGAGCAGTTGTTCCGCAAGTTAGTAGATCAACAAACTAGGACACAAACTATGCATGAGAACATCTCCCTCCCTATCCCTCCACATGCCACGACATCCTACTAAGCATCACCAAGCCTTGAATGCACCCCAAATCCTATCTCACCAGCACCAAAACCAAATCTAACGAGTGCTTAATCCGTTTCAAATCAGTTAACATATGCATAATCTCTTCCCAATCTCTTACAATGGCAAAGGTACTCAGTGATTTCGCCCAAAACTCACAAGATCTGATAAGCCTACACAAAATGGGATCGAGATGAACTGACCTGTAATTCGATTCTGCCCTCCGCCAAGCACCAAGGTGATTCTGCTCCTCCGCGCGAACCACACGGCGAAGACGCGCGCGTCGACCCGCCTCGCCCGCGTCTCTGGCGCTGCAGCGTCTTCCGCCTCCGACTGCTGCTGTATGCTGCGGGTGTGGACGAATAGTCCCGGTTGCCGCACCGACGCGCGCGTCGACCCTCCTCGCCCGCGTCTCCGGCGCTGCAGCGCCTTCCGCCTCCGACGGCTGCACCGACGTATGGCCCCAGTCGCCGCACCGACGCGCGCCTGGCCGATTTGAAGGAAATATGCCCTAGAGGCAATAATAAAGTTATTATTTATTTCCTCATATCATGATAAATGTTTATTATTCATGCTAGAATTGTATTAACTGGAAACATGATACATGTGTGAATACATAGACAAACATATAGTCACTAGTATGCCTCTACTAGACTAGCTCATTAATCAAAGATGGTTATGTTTCCTAACCATAGACATGTGTTGTCATTTGATTAATGGGATCACATCATTAGGAGAATAATGTGATTGACATGACCCATTCGGTTAGCCTAGCACTTGATCGTTTAGTATATTGCTATTGCTTTCTTCATGACTTATACATGTTCCTGTAACTATGAGATTATGCAACTCCCGTTTACCAAGGAACACTTTGGGTGCTACCAAACGTCACAATGTAACTGGGTGATTATAAAAAAGTACTACAGGTGTCTCCAAAGGTACATGTTGGGTTGGCGTATTTCGAGATTAGCTTTTGTCACTCCGATTGTCGGAGAGGTATCTCTGGGCCCTCTCGGTAATGCACATCACTATAAGCCTTGCGAGCAATGTAACTAATGAGTTAGTTACGGAATGATGCATTACGTAACGAGTAAAGAGACTTGCCAGTAACGAGATTGAACTAGGTATTGGATACCGACGATCGAATCTCGGGCAAGTAACATACCGATGACAAAGGGAACAACGTATGTTGTTATGCGGTTTGACCGATAAAGATCTTCGTAGAATATGTGGGAGCCAATATGAGTATCCAGGTTCAGCTATTGGTTATTGACCGAGAATGGTTCTAGGTCATGTCTACATTGTTCTCGAACCCGTAGGGTCCGCACGTTTAAGGTTTCAATGATAGTTATATTATGAGTTTATGAGTTTTGATGTACCGAAGGAGTTCGGAGTCCCAGATGAGATCGGGGACATGACGACGAGTCTCGAAATGGTCGAGATGTAAAGATCGATATATTGGACGACTATATTCGGAGTTCGGAAAGGTTCCGAGTGATTCGGGTATTTTTTGGAGTACGGAGAGTTACGGGAATTCGCCGGGGAGTATATGGGCCTTATTGGGCCATACGGGAATAGAGGAGAGAGGCCAAAAGGAAGGAGGCCTGCGCCCCCCCTCTGGTCCGAATTGGACAAGGGGGCCGGCCCCCTTTTCCTTCTCCCTCTCCTCCTCTTTTCTTCTCCAACAAGGAAAGGAGGAGTCCTACTCCTGGTGGGAGTAGGACTCCCCCCTTGGTGCGCCTCCTCCATAGGCCGGCCGCCTCCCCCCTTGCTCCTATATATATGGGGGCAGGGGGCACCCCAAAGACACAACAACAATTGATCCTTGAGATCTATTAGCTGTGTGCAGTGCCTCCCTCCACCATAGTCCTCCTCGATAATATTGTAGCGGTGCTTAGGCGAAGCCCTGCAACGGTAGAACATCAAGATCGTCACCACGCCGTCGTGCTGACGGAACTCTCCCTCGACACTCGGCTAGATCGGAGTTCGAGTGACGTCATCGAGCTGAACGTGTGCTAGAACTCGGAGGTGCCGTAGTTTCGGTGCTTGATCAGTCGGGTCGTGAAGACGTACGACTACATCAACCGCGCTAACACTTCCGGTTCCGGTCTACAAGGGTATGTAGATTACACTCTCCCCTCTCGTTGCTATGCATCACCATGATCTTGCGTGTGCGTAGGAAATTTTTGAAATTACTACGTTCCCCAACAATGGCATCCGAGCCTGGTTTTATGCGTAGATGTCATATGCACGAGTAGAACACAAGTGAGTTGTGGGCGATACAAGTCATACTGCTTACCAGCATGTCATACTTTGGCTCAGCGGTATTGTGAGATGAAACGGCCCGGACCGACATTACGCGTACGCTTACGCGAGACTGGTTTCACCGTTACAAGCACTCGTGCTTAAAGTTGACTGGCGGGTGTCTGTCTCTCTCACTTTAGTTGAACCGAGTGTGGCTACGTCCGGTCCTTGCGAAGGTTAAAACAACATTAACTTGACGAACTATCGTTGTGGTTTTGATGCGTAGGTAAGAACGGTTCTTGCTAAGCCCGTAGCAGCCACGTAAAATTTGCAACAACAAAGTAGAGGACGTCTAACTTGTTTTTGCAGGGCATGTTGTGATGTGATATGGTCAAGACGTGATGCTATATTTTATTGTATGAGATGATCATGTTTTGTAACCGAAGTTATCGGCAACTGGCAGGAGCCATATGGTTGTCGCTTTATTATATGAAATGCAAATGCCCTGTAATTGCTTTACTTTATCACTAAACGGTAGCGATAGTCGTAGAAGCAATAGATGGCGTAACAACAACGATGCTACGATGGAGATCAAGGTGTCGCGCCGGTGACGATGGTGATCATGACGGTGCTTCGAAGATGGAGATCACAAGCACAAGATGATGATGGCCATATCATATCACTTATATTGATTGCATGTGATGTTTATCCTTTATGCATCTTATCTTGCTTTGATTGACGGTAGCATTTTAAGATGATCTCTCACTAAAATTATCAAGAAGTGTTCTCCCTGAGTATGCACCATTGCGAAAGTTCTTCGTGCTAAGACACCACGTGATGATCGGGTGTGATAGGCTCTACGTTCAAATACAACGGGTGCAAAATAGTTGCACACGCGGAATACTCAGGTTAAACTTGACGAGCCTAGCATATAACAGATATGGCCTCGGAACACGGAGACCGAAAGGTCGAGCGTGAATCATATAGTAGATATGATCAACATATTGATGTTCACTGTTGAAACTACTCCATCTCACGTGATGATCGGACATGGTGTAGTTGATATGGATCACGTAATCATTTAGAGGATTAGAGGGATGTCTATCTAAGTGGGAGTTCTTAAGTAATATGATTAATTGAACTTAAATTTATCATGAACTTAGTACCTGATAGTATTTTGCTTGTCTATGTTTGTTGTAGATAGATGGCTCGTGCTGTTGTTCCGTTGAATTTTAATGCGTTCCTTGAGAAAGCAAAGTTGAAAGATGATGGCAGCAATTACACGGACTGGGTCCGTAACCTGAGGATTATCCTCATTGCTGCACAGAATAATTACGTCCTGGAAGCACCGCTGGGTGCCAGGCCTGCTGCTGATGCAACTGACGACGTTAAGAACGTCTGGCAGAGCAAAACTGATGACTACTCGATAGTTCAGTGTGCCATGCTTTACGGCTTAGAATCGGGTCTTCAACGACGTTTTGAACGTCATGGAGCATATGAGATGTTCCAGGAGTTGAAGTTAATATTTCAAGCAAATGCCCGGATTGAGAGATATGAAGTCTCCAATAAGTTCTATAGCTGCAAGATGGAGGAGAATAGTTCTGTCAGTGAACACATACTCAAAATGTCTGGGTATAATAATCACTTGATTCAACTGGGAGTTAATCTTAAGATGGAGGATAATAGTTCTGTCAGTGAACACATACTCAAAATGTCTGGGTATAATAATCACTTGATTCAACTGGGAGTTAATCTTCCTGATGATAGTGTCATTGACAGAATTCTTCAATCACTGCCGCCAAGCTACAAGAGCTTCGTGATGAACTATAATATGCAAGGGATGGACAAGACTATTCCCGAGCTCTTCGCAATGCTAAAAGCCGCGGAGGTAGAAATCAAGAAGGAGCATCAAGTGTTGATGGTTAACAAGACCACCAGTTTCAAGAAAAAGGGCAAAGGGAAGAAGAAGGGGAACTTCAAGAAGAACAACAAACAAGTTGCTACTCAAGAGAAGAAACCCAAGTCTGGACCTAAGCCTGAGACTGAGTGCTTCTACTGCAAGCAGACTGGACACTGGAAGCGGAACTGCCCCAAGTATTTGACGGATAAGAAGGATGGCAAGGTGAACAAAGGTATATGTGATATACATGTTATTGATGTGTACCTTACTAATGCTCGCAGTACTACCTGGGTATTTGATACTGGTTCTGTTGCTAATATTTGCAACTCGAAATAGGGACTACGAATTAAGCGAAGATTGGCTAAGGACGAGGTGACGATGCGCGTGGGAAATGGTTCCAAAGTCGATGTGATCGCGGTCGGCACGCTACCTCTACATCTACCATCGGGATTAGTTTTAGACCTAAATAATTGTTATTTAGTGCCAGCGTTGAGCATGAACATTATATTTGGATCTTGTTTGATGCGAGACGGTTATTCATTTAAGTCAGAGAATAGTGGTTGTTCTATTTATATGAGTAATATCTTTTATGGTCATGCACCCTTGAAGAGTGGTCTATTTTTATTGAATCTCGATAGTAGTGATACACATGTTCATAGTGTTGAAACCAATAGATGCAGAGTTGATAATGATAGTGCAACTTATTTGTGGCAGTGACGTTTAGGTCATATCGGTGTAAAGCGCATGAAGAAACTCCATATTGATGGGCTTTTGGAATCACTTGATTATGAATCACTTGGTACTTGCGAACCGTGCCTCATGGGCAAGATGACTAAAACGCTGTTCTCCGGAACTATGGAGCGAGCAACTGATTTGTTGGAAATCATACATACTGATGTTTGTGGTCCAATGAATGTTGAGGCTCGCGGCGGGTATCGTTATTTTCTCACATTCACAAATGATTTGAGTAGATATGGGTATATCTACTTAATGAAACACAAGTCTGAAACATTTGAAAAGTTCAAAGAATTTCAGAGTGAAGTGGAAAATCATCGTAACAAGAAAATAAAATTTCTAAGATCTGATCGTGGAGGAGAATTTTTGAGTTACGAGTTTGGTTTACATTTGAAACAATGCGGAATAGTTTTGCAACTCACGCCACCTGGAACACCACAACGAAATGGTGTGTCCGAACGTCGTAATCGTACTTTACTAGATATGGTGCGATCTATGATGGCTCTTACTGATTTACCGCTATCGTTTTGGGGTTATGCTTTAGAGACGGCCGCATTCACGTTAAATAGGGCACCATCAAAATCCGTTGAGACGACGCCTCATGAACTGTGGTTTGGCAAGAAACCAAAGTTGTCGTTTCTTAAAGTTTGGGGCTGCGATGCTTATATGAAGAAACTTCAACCAGATAAGCTCGAACCCAAATCAGAGAAATGTGTCTTCATACGATACCCAAAAGAGACTGTTGGGTACACCTTCTATCACAGATCTGAAGGCAAGATTTTCGTTGCAAAATTCAGATCCTTTCTAGAGAAGGAGTTTCTCTCGAAAGAAGTGAGTGGGAGGAAAGTAGAACTTGATGAGGTAACTGTACCTTCTCCCTTATTGGAAAGTAGTTCATCACAAGAACCGGTTCCTGTGACAACTACACCAATCAGTGAGGAAGCTAATGATATTGATCATGAAACTTCAGATCAAATTTCTACTGAACCTCGTAGGTCTACCAGAGTAAGATCCGCACCAGAGTGGTACGGTAATCCTATTCTGTAAGTCATGTTACTTGACCATGATGAACCTACGAACTATGAGGAAGCGATGATGAGCCCAGATTCCGCAAAATGGCTAGAGGCCATGAAATCTGAGATGGGATCCATGTATGAGAACAAAGTATGGACTTTGGTTGACTTGCCCGATGATCGGCAAGCCATTGAGAATAAATGGATTTTTAAGAAGAAGACTGATGCTGATGGTAATATAGCTGTCTATAAAGCTCGACTTGTTGCAAAAGGTTTTCGACAAGTTCAAGGGGTTGACTACGATGAGACTTTCTCACCCGTAGCGATGCTTAAGTCTGTCCGAATCATGTTAGCAATTGCTGCATTTTATGATTATGAAATTTGGCAAATGGATGTCAAAACTGCATTCTTGAACGAATTTCTGGAAGAAGAGTTGTATATGATGCAGCCAGAAGGTTTTGTTGATCCAAAAGGTGCTAACAAAGTGTGCAAGCTCCAGCGATCCCTTTATGGACTGGTGCAAGCATCTCGGAGTTGGAATAAATGCTTTGATAGTGTGATCAAAGCATATGGTTTTATACAGACTTTTGGAGAAGCCTATATTTACAAGAAAGTGAGTGGGAGCTCTGTAGCATTTCTGATATTATATGTAGATGACTTATTATTAATTGGAAATGATATAGAATTTCTGGATAGCATAAAGGGATACTTGAATAAAAGTTTTTCTATGAAAGACCTTGGTGAAGCTTCTTATATATTGGGCATCAAGATTTATAGAGATAGATCAAGACGCTTAATTAGACTTTCACAAAGTACATACCTTGATAAAGTTTTGAAAAGGTTCAAAATGGATCAGGCAAAGAAAGGGTTCTTGCCCGTACTACAAGGTGTGAAGTTGAGTCAAACTCAATGCCCGACCACAGCAGAAGATAGAGAGAAAATGAAAGATGTTCCCTATGCTTCAGCCATAGGCTCTATCATGTATGCAATGTTGTGTACCAGACCTGACGTGTGCTTAGCAATAAGCTTGGTAGGAAGGTATCAAAGTAATCCAGGAGTGGATCACTGGACAACGGTCAAGAACATCCTGAAATACATGAAAAGGACTAAGGATATGTTTCTCGTATATGGAGGTGACAAAGAGCTAGTCGTAAATGGTTACGTCGATGCAAGCTTTGACATTGATCCGGACGATTCTAAATCGCAAACCGGATATGTGTTTTTATTAAACGGTGGAGCTGTAAGTTGGTGCAGTTCTAAACAAAGCGTCGTGGCAGGATCTACATGTGAAGCGGAGTACATAGCTGCTTCAGAAGCAGCAAATGAAGGAGTCTGGATGAAGGAGTTCATTTCCGATCTAGGTGTCATACCTAGTGCATCAGAACCAATGAAGATCTTCTGTGACAATACTGGTGCAATTGCCTTGGCAAAGGAATCCAGATTTCACAAGAGGACCAAGCACATCAAGAGACGCTTCAATTCCATCTGAGACCAAGTCCAGGTGGGAAACATAGAGATTTGCAAGATACATACGGATCTGAATGTTGCAGACCCATTGACTAAGCCTCTTCCACGAGCAAAACATGATCAGCACCAAGACTCCATGGGTGTTAGAATCATTACTGTGTAATCTAGATTATTGACTCTAGTGCAAGTGGGAGACCCTCCTCGCCCGCGTCTCCGGCGCTGCAGCGCCTTCCGCCTCCGACGGCTGCACCGACGTATGGCCCCAGTCGCCGCACCGACGCGCGCCTGGCCGATTTGAAGGAAATATGCCCTAGAGGCAATAATAAAGTTATTATTTATTTCCTCATATCATGATAAATGCTTATTATTCATGCTAGAATTGTATTAGCCGGAAACATGATACATGTGTGAATACATAGACAAACATATAGTCACTAGTATGCCTCTACTAGACTAGCTCATTAATCAAAGATGGTTATGTTTCCTAACCATAGACATGTGTTGTCATTTGATTAATGGGATCACATCATTAGGAGAATAATGTGATTGACATGACTCATTCGGTTAGCCTAGCACTTGATCGTTTAGTATATTGCTATTGCTTTCTTCATGACTTATACATGTTCCTGTAACTATGAGATTATGCAACTCCCGTTTACCGAGGAACACTTTGGGTGCTACCAAACGTCACAACGTAACTGGGTGATTTTAAAGGAGTACTACAGGTGTCTCCAAAGGTACATGTTGGGTTGGCGTATTTCGAGATTAGGTTTTGTCACTCCGATTGTCGGAGAGGTATCTCTGGGCCCTCTCGGTAATGCACATCACTATAAGCCTTGCAAGCAATGTAACTAATGAGTTAGTTACAGAATGATGCATTACGTAACGAGTAAAGAGACTTTCCAGTAACGAGATTGAACTAGGTTTTGGATACCGACGATCAAATCTCGGGCAAGTAACATACCGATGACAAAGGGAACAACGTATGTTGTTATGCGGTTTGACCGATAAAGATCTTCGTAGAATATGTGGGAGCCAATATGAGCATCCAGGTTCCGCTATTGGTTATTGACCGAGAATAGTTCTAGGTCATGTCTACATTGTTCTCGAACCCGTAGGGTCCGCACGCTTAAGGTTTCGATGACAGTTATATTATGAGTTTATGAGTTTGATGTACCGAAGGAGTTCAGAGTCCCGGATGAGATCGGGGACACGACGAGGAGTCTCGAAATGGTCGAGACGTAAAGATCGATATATTGGACGACTATATTCGGAGTTCGAAAAGGTTCCGAGTGATTCGGGTATTTTTCGGAGTACCGGAGAGTTACGGGAATTCGCCGGGGAGTATATGGGCCTTATTGGGCCATACGGGAATAGAGGAGAGAGGCCAAAAGGAAGGAGGCCTGCGCCCCCCCTCTGGTCCGAATTGGACAAGGGGGCCGGCCCCCTTTTCCTTCTCCCTCTCCTCCTCTTTTCTTCTCCAACAAGGAAAGGAGTAGGACTCCTCCCTTGGTGCGCCTCCTCCATAGGCCGGCCGCCTCCCCCCTTGCTCCTATATATATGGGGGCAGGGGGGCACCCCAAAGACACAACAACAATTGATCCTTGAGATCTATTAGCCGTGTGCGGTGCCTCCCTCCACCATAGTTGATGAGGACACCTTTGCCTCTATCAATAGTCCTCCTCGATAATATTGTAGTGGTGCTTAGGCGAAGCCCTGCAACGGTAGAACATCAAGATCGTCACCACGCCGTCGTTCTGACGGAACTCTCCCTCGACACTCGGCTGGATCGGATTTCGAGGGACGTCATCGAGCTGAATGTGTGCTAGAACTCGGAGGTGCCGTAGTTTGGGTGCTTGATCGGTCGGGCCGTGAAGACGTACGACTACATCAACCGCGTTGTTCTAACGCTTCCGCTTCCGCTCTACAAGGGTATGTAGATTACACTCTCCCCTCTCGTTGCTATGCATCACCATGATCTTGCGTGTGCGTAGAAATTTTTTGAAATTACTACGTTCCCCAACACGATTAACCACTCCCTGCACGCCGCGCACGCTGTCCCTTCCTCACTACGCCGGAAGACGGCCGCCGAATCGCCGCACCGCCACCAGTTGCTCCGGATTTGGTGGATTTGGGATAAGCGCTCGGGGACGGGGAGGAGACGGTTTCGAAATGGGGGGACGGGGAGGAGACGGAAGTGCGGAGGGAGGGGGAGAACTGCCGGGACCCACAACCGCTTCTCCACCCAACCCAACGGGACTCTTCGCACGACGCCACGACCAGGTGCCACCTGGCGCACACGACGAGGCGATCGACGCGCAACCGCGCGATGCCGATCCAACGGCGCGCGAGAGCGTTTGCTCGCGCGAGCAAACGAGCACGCAACCACTTTTTAGGATTTAGGTCTTTTAAATTATTTTGCTTTAGGAGGCAAAGAAGAATGTATTATTTGAGGTAAATACACCGGGAGTCTTAGAACTTGTATCTGGCAGACAGTTTGGTGTACAAGGCCCATACAACTCTATAAAAGCTTCAACACACTCAAATTCCCGGTCCGAGCCAAGTAGCACACCCAGGCCATCATGTCGTACTCCATGCTCTCCGTATCGTCCTCTTATCTCGTCGAGCACAAAGATAACTGTTGGCCCGGACATGTTCCGGTACTCGCTCAACACATAGTCTGTGTGCTAGCAATTCGCGGCACCCACGACCATCACACGAGCGATGCCATCGCCTCTTGCAAGGAAGTTTGACTGCCTGCGCGAGGACGACGCGCGAGCACTGTCTGGAAGGGAGGAGCACGCAGAGGTGCACATGCGCTGTGTGTGTG